>NW_024661092.1:0-276 GCF_008729295.1 Plectropomus leopardus | reverse complement strand
GCAAAAACGTAAGCGATATTTACAGAATATCAATAAAACACCATTGCAAGATGACTGCGTTTCCACTGAGTGATGCTCTGCAGCTTCTCCTCTGGTGATAACATCCCAGTAACCATGGCGATGGATGTTCAAAACATTAGCAGCTTTATTTCTATTGCAGCCACCAAACTAGCCGTCATTATTCCCAATCCAAGGCCACGTAGGCGTGTTATGGAGCCATGATGGAAAGGCGAGCCCCTTATACGTGGGAGCGGACACGTATGAGGGATTTCTGGG
>NW_024661091.1:0-309 GCF_008729295.1 Plectropomus leopardus | reverse complement strand
AAGCAATATTTTAGAAATGTCTATAAACACAATTAAAACAGATGACCGCCTTTCCATTGAGTGATGTGACTTCTCCTCTCGCGATTAACGTTCCAAGAAGCATGGCGATGGATGTTCAAAGCATCAGCAGGTTTATTTCTATTGCAGCCACCACACCAGCTGTCATCTAGAAATACACTGGCCGTCATTATTTCCAATCGAAAGTGATGTAGGTGTGTTATGGAGCGATGATGGAAAGACATATCCTTTCACGAGGGATTTATGAGAGGTGATTGTCCAAAATTTCACAGAGGAATTGTGAATTCAAAC
>NW_024661090.1:0-299 GCF_008729295.1 Plectropomus leopardus | reverse complement strand
CCGCGCGAACTGGAACCTGCCACCAGCCAGTCAGAACCAGCCAGTCAGAACCAGCCTGTCAGAACCAGCCAGTCAGAACCAGCCAGTCAGAACCAGCCAGTCAGAACCAGCCTGTCAGAACCAGCCAGTCAGAACCAGCCAGTCAGAACCAGCCAGTCAGAACCAGCCTGTCAGAACCAGCCTGTCAGAACCAGCCTGTCAGAACCAGCCAGTCAGAACCAGCCAGTCAGAACCAGCCTGTCAGAACCAGCCTGTCAGAACCAGCCAGTCAGAACCAGCCAGTCAGAACCAGCCAGTCA
>NW_024661089.1:0-205 GCF_008729295.1 Plectropomus leopardus | reverse complement strand
TCGACGAGCCGACAACACGTGTGTGAGCGTCGTCGGGGATTGCGCTGTATCGTGGTCAGGGACAGGCAGTGGATCCGAAGCCGGGAAAACAGTCCGAGAGACCAACGGTACCGTCGAGGAGCAGGCAGGAGGATCGTCGTGGTCGAGCGGGGAGGTCCTTGCCAGTGAAGCCGTCAGATTTCCGGAACGCCGAAACGAAGCACGT
>NW_024661088.1:0-641 GCF_008729295.1 Plectropomus leopardus | reverse complement strand
ATCAGTTTTGTGGTGGCAGATTAATGGGTGTAGTCAGCAGATAAAAGTATGGGTATATGTTCGCCACGTTAAAACAATGTTGAGACCGACTGTGGGCTACTTTTCATTTATTTCTGCGCGTCTACATGCCTTCCGTAATGTCGTATATTGAGAACATGATGTCTTAGTAAATAACACTGTCATGAGTAAGGGAGGGGCTGCTGCAAAACACACTGATAGAATGAATGCAAAGAGCCAAAAGAACACTTCCTGTTGATGCAAAAATTGCAGCAGCAACTGTCTGACACATCTGGACTGGAGAGGGGGGGAGGCCTGGCTGTAGTGTTAGCGAACTACTGAGGGGAATGGACAACGTTTAATGCTAATCTGCAAGACGGTGAGTTTAATCGACGTCAACTTTGGCTTGGGCTGGTGGCTGTTATGCGTTTGCAATGTCAGCGCGTCTTAGCTCTGACAGCGAAAAAAATGGGGAAATAATTGCTTCCGACCGTACGCTAGCACCTAAATGCTAGCTAGCGTTAGCCGCTACTGAGCGCTGGCAGACATGGGATGGTTGCTAGCTTAACTCGCGCTAACTGGGAGTGTAAGCTAGCTAGCATAGTAGTTATTTCATGATAGCCGACAGTTTGTAGCCGCGCTCG
>NW_024661087.1:0-1197 GCF_008729295.1 Plectropomus leopardus | reverse complement strand
AATAATGGCCATGACAGTGATAGAACTGTAAAATAGATTATGGTGTTGCTTTATGCACTCTCGACCATTTTGAGTCAATCAGGGCCATGCGTGTGGAGAAGTTTTAGGCCTGCTGTTTGTTTTTATGCAAACAGCCTTGAATAAAACCCTTCATAGAGTATAGTGCAGTAGGTCGATCTAATCACATGATCTTGGGTTAGTGTTTTCTAGATTGGATATTATTTGGATATAATAGGACTCACACCATGGTTGGAAATCTCCACTGACCAGGTGACTTAGAAGTAGCGTTAAAAATGACTAAAAGGTTGATTCCTGTACTGCAACTTCAAAACCACTGATTTTTGGAAAGCAAAGCTTTTTAATAAGCACTGGCTGGCCTGTGTGCTGGGAGAGTGCAGACACTTTTGGAATGTGGTTTATTTGCATGGTGGCCTAACTTCGTCATTATAATGACACTTGATGTTGGAATGCACTTTCTTCTTTTTTTGTCTATGTTTTTACCTTTCCGTGCTTAGCATGAATTGTTCCTCTGTGAGATTGTTTTTAAACCTGATGATTGTAGCACATATTTCCACATAAGTCTTTTAAAAATGTCATACAACTTGCTCATTGAGGAGCTGAATAACATGACTTATCCAGCTTGTTTAAGGTCGAGTTGACACTGAACCCCACAGTAGCTCTCTTCTTGCTATAAGGCTTTATGCACAACTCAGTTTTACTAAATAAACTCAGCACAGCTTAAGGTAGCATCACTAATTTTACAACTTTAAACAATATACTGGGACATTTGACAGACATTTACTTGGAAGACTCATGCAGATAACCTGTTGCTGTTGCAGCTGTCCTCCTTTGTGCTGTTACTGTAGTTACTATGAACAATCAAGCTTATTCTTGTGATTTTTAAGATATTGGTTACTGGCCATTAAAACTGAAAATCAAAAAAGGATACATTTCCATTGAAATCAAGTATGGCAATGCACATATTTTAAGAATGTCCTAAATGGCTGATAGCCAAGTATAATGTTTGGGTTCAGCCTGTATGTAATGAGAAACTGGGTAAAGCATGATGCATGTTTTTAGGGTTTGACAGAAGAGTCTGTATATACAGCAGTGTTTCTTAACGATGGGGTCGGTTTCCGACCTGATCTGGGGTCACTTGGTATTGGGTAGTGGGAAATTTCTAAAACTGACATAAAA
>NW_024661086.1:0-379 GCF_008729295.1 Plectropomus leopardus | reverse complement strand
GTGGGCGGGGCTTGCAGGTAGAGCAGGTCAGAGGAAGGTGAGTGGAAAGTTACTGGCAGGGAGGGAATGCAGGAATCATGACACTGGTATTTGAGCTTTTTGGATGCTTTTTTAATTGAATGTATTATTGGGTTACTGGGGTCATTGATTGTAGACTAAAATCTTGGTGTTGTGTAAATGAAAATTCAATAAAAAACGAATTTAAAAATAATAAATACTAAAAATTAACATTTGAGTTTAACTCGGCCAGCAGAAGGCGCTGTGTGAGATTAGATATGTGCGGCTGCAGAACGTTATTAAGATCAATGATTGAGTGTAATTAAAAACTGTGTCGTTATAACAAATATTCATCAGGAATGAGAGCTCATCCAATCGAGAT
>NW_024661085.1:0-767 GCF_008729295.1 Plectropomus leopardus | reverse complement strand
TTCTCGAGATAACGAGATAATATCTCAGGAAAACAAACTCCGTTTTCTCGAGATAACGAGATAATATCTTGTTATAACGAGATAATATCTCGTTATATCGAGAAAACGGCTTGTAAAAAAAAAAAAAAAACACGTCCGCTAGGGCTTCCGTACCTTTTGGCTGTACCTCTACATAAAGTTTTAAAGTTTGAATGGGCTCAGTGGGACGTTCAGTATGACAGCGGCATTTATGCACCATAGAAAACAAGCTTATGGTGCTAACGATGGATCGGCAGTATGCAACAACATTTTTGCTGACACTAGATATCAAACAAAAGCCAGAGAATCTATCGTATTAAGTTACTGTGAGCTGTAAATTCACCACTTCTCAGAAGAAGGCATTAGATAATGTTATCTCAGAGCCCTACAGTGCAGTGTCTTTGTTCTGTGCCATGCATCGCGTCCACTGCAGCCTTTAGGGTGACAGTCTTGAGCACTCACTCTGCAGAAAAGTCTGGGGATGAAAACGTCCCTGGAGGCACACTGCACAGCACAGTGCATAGCAAAAAAAAAAAAAAATCACATGCTCAGTCAACTGAGGTGTCTCTGCTGTTGCTGCACTGGTATTCCCCCCAAAACCACAATCCAAACACTGTCAATACAGACTCTGACTCTTACTTTCCACACTTCCACTTATTTCATGATAAAAACTTGCAGTCCTCACTGTACTGTCCACACTACTGCTGCTACCATTCACACTGTGTCACCTTGTAACATCACTGTCACTT
>NW_024661084.1:0-577 GCF_008729295.1 Plectropomus leopardus | reverse complement strand
ACCCCAATTTGGCATGTTGAAGAAATGACCAAAAAAGCAAGGCTATAGTATGGCAAAAATGTCAAAAAATGACATTTCCCAAAAACAACTGAAAACTGCTTAAAAGTACATAAAATAGCCTACAGAGACACACCATGCCATAAAATGTTGCAAAAATGGTAGAGAAAAACCCAATTTGGCATGTCGAAAAAATGACCAAAGAAGCAAGGCTATAGTATGGCAAAATTGTCAAAAAATGATCATTTCCAAATACAGCTGTAAACTGCTAAAAACTACATTAAACAGCCTGCTGTGACATGCCATAGCAAAGATTGTTGCAAAAACAACCCAAAACACCCTAATGTGGCATAAATGTGGCACCTAATATGGTATAAAATGTTGCAAAAGGGGTAGAAAACACCCCAATTTGGCATGTTAAAGAAATGACCAAAAAAAGCAAGGCTATAGTATGGCAAAAATGTCAAAAAATGACATTTCCTAAAAACAACTGAAAAGTGCTAAAAGCTACTTCAAATAGCCTGCCAAGACATACCATAGCAAAGATTGTTGCAAAAACAACCCAAAACACACTAATGTG
>NW_024661083.1:0-227 GCF_008729295.1 Plectropomus leopardus | reverse complement strand
CCGTAGCTCGACGAGCCGACAACACGTGTGTGAGCGTCGTCGGGGATGGCGCTGAATCGTGGTCAGGGACAGGCAGTGGATCCGAAGCCGGGAAAACAGTCCGAGAGACCAACGGTACCGTCGAGGAGCAGGCAGGAGGATCGTCGTGGTCGAGCGGGGAGGTCTTTGCCAGTGAAGCCCTCAGATTTCCGGAACGCCGAAACGAAGCACGTGGTCGGGGACAGAAG
>NW_024661082.1:0-315 GCF_008729295.1 Plectropomus leopardus | reverse complement strand
ATGATGTTATTCAATACACTAACCGAACAACGTACCCACCAAACGCGCCTCAAATTAAATCGTGTCGTGCCGGACGCTCCAGTTTTGACGCTCGTACAAAAACCCCAAAATGAAATCGCGCCGCGCGTCGAGCCCGCCCAAACAACAACATTTCTTCCGCCATTTCATTCTCTTGTTGACCATGAGATAACCACGATCGCTGCACTGCACCTGCTCTGGAGAAGTTCCCAGCGTCGTCTGCGGGCTAGGCGCTAACGTCGGTTCTGGGTGCATGCTACCCTACGGAGGCGGCGTGAGCTCGGCGAGTTCCACCGT
>NW_024661081.1:0-236 GCF_008729295.1 Plectropomus leopardus | reverse complement strand
GAGGGTAGGAACGAAGATCGACCGGTAAAGCGAGAGCTTTGCCTTTCAGCTCAGCTCCCTCTTCACACGACAGACCGGTGCAGAGTCCGCATTACTGCAGACGCTGCACCAATCCGCCTGTCGATCTCCCGCTCCATCCTTCCCTCACTCGTGAACAAGACCCTGAGGTACTTAAACTCCTCCACTTGGGGCAGGACTTCGTACCCCAATCCGGAGGGGGCACGCCACCCTTTTTT
>NW_024661080.1:0-434 GCF_008729295.1 Plectropomus leopardus | reverse complement strand
GTCCTAACAACAGCTGAAAACCACATAAAACCAAAGAAAAAGGCATACTGAGACACGCCATGCTGTAAGAGGTTTCAAAAACGCCCCAAAACACCATAAAATAACATGTCGAAAAAGTGACTGAAAATGGCATCTACAGTATGGCAAAGAATGTCAAAATATGTCAGCTGAAAACCACAAAAAAAAAATGGCCATTCCCTGTTTTTTTTTTCTCCGTGCAAAATTATGAAGTTTTTGGAAATTTTTGGCCTTTATTTACTTCTTATGTCTTACTTCTCTAAATCTATAAAATGTCGTTTACATGCATTTTTTTGTCATGTCAAAATCTGACTTATTTCATGCCATGAGGTGTCAATACAAGGCTATGGACATGCTAAATTATAAGGATTTTGGACTTTATTCCCACTTTGTATACTATAACGCGTCTCTACAAG
>NW_024661079.1:0-824 GCF_008729295.1 Plectropomus leopardus | reverse complement strand
AAGTAGTTTTCAGCCATTTTCAGGAGCGGTCAAATTTTGACTTTTTTCGCCATACTATACTATTGCCTTTTTTTCGCCATTTTTTGGACATGCCAATATATGACGTTTTTGGTCTTTTTTGACCATTATTTCCACTTTGTATGCTATAACGCGCTTCTACAAGCTATTCTAAGTGGTTTTCAACCATTTTTAGGAGGGGTCAAATTTTGACTTTTTTCGCCATACTATACTATTGCTTTTGTCGCCATTTTTTGGACATGCTAACTTATCAGGTTTTGGGCTTTTTTCGACCTTTATTTCCACTTTGCATGCTAAAACACACTTCTACAAGCTATTCTAAGTAGTTTTCAGCCATTTTTAGGAGCGGTCAAATTTTGAATTTTTTGCGATACTATACTATTGCCTTTTTTTCGCCATTTTTTGGACATGCTAATTTATGATGTTTTTGGCCTTTTTTGACCTTTATTTCCACTTTGTATGCTATAACACGCTTCTACAAGCTATTCTATATCATTTTTAGCCATTTTCAGGAGCTGTCAAATTTTGAATTTTTTCGCCATACTATACTATTGCCTTTTTTTCGCCATTTTTGGGACATGCTAACTTATCAGGTTTTTGGTCTTTTTTGACCTTTATTTCCACTTTGTATGCTATAACGTGCTTCTATAAGCTATTCTAAGTAGTTTTCAGCCATTTTCAGGAGCGGTCAAATTTTGACTTTTTTCGCCATACTATACTTTTGCCTTTTTTTCGCCATTTTTGGGACATGCTAAATTATCAGGTTTTTGGCCTTTTTTGGACTTTATTTTCACTTTGTATACTAT
>NW_024661078.1:0-366 GCF_008729295.1 Plectropomus leopardus | reverse complement strand
GGTTAGTCAGAGTGAGTTAGTATGTTAGTCAGTGAGTGAGTTAGTCAATATGTTAGTCAGTGAGTGAGTTAGTATGTTAGTCAGTGAGTGAGTTCGTATGTTAGTCAGTGAGTGAGTTAGTCAATATGTTAGTCAGTGAGTGAGTTAGTCAGTATGTTAGTCAGAGTGAGTTAGTATGTTAGTCAGTGAGTGAGTTAGTCAGTATGTTAAGTCAAGTCAAGTCAGTTTTATTTAAATAGCCCATTATCACAAAACATGGTTTGCCTCAGAGGGCTTTACAGTGTACGACATCCCTCTGCCCTTAGACCCTCACATCACCCAAGGAAAAACTCCCCAAAAAAGAACCCCTGTAACGGGGAAAAAAAA
>NW_024661077.1:0-444 GCF_008729295.1 Plectropomus leopardus | reverse complement strand
TATACAGCAATTTAAAAATAAAGATAACAAAGAAAAAAGACACGATATATACATCGTTAGCTGAAGGTAATTGCAAGCATACACAGTATGCATTGTGGGCGAATGGTTGTGGATATATGTAGATAATAAATAAGTATACATATGTATATGTACTATACATGAATGTATGTAATACAAATATGTGCGTGGGGGTGCACTGTGTGTGCGTAAAGTGGGGACAGTGGAGGTAAAGTGTTCAGGTGGCTCATGACATTATGATGCGTTATAGAGTCTAACTGCTGTTGGGATGGATGATCTACAAAAGCGCTCCTTCCTGCAGCGAGGGTGTTTCAGTCTCTGACTGAAGGAGCTGCTCAGCGCACTCACAGTCTCATGCAGAGGGTGGTGAGAGTTGTCCATGATGGATGTCAGCTTTGCCAACATCCTCCCAGAGAACATTCCAGA
>NW_024661076.1:0-2845 GCF_008729295.1 Plectropomus leopardus | reverse complement strand
CACTTTTTTGGCTGTTTTTTTTAATACTTAGTTTTGTGCTTATTTTAAGGTATTTTTTGTCACATTTTTACAAAATTTTAATTTTTGGGCCATGTTTTGTCAAGCTGCTCATTGCGTTTTCGCCATGGTTTTGTATTTAGAGCATTTTATTGGGAGGGTTCAATTTGCATAAACTGTAGCAAATATACACAAACACAGAAAAAACTGATATTTATACAAAAGCAGCATGAAAATCAGTACTGCTTTTACATAACTTGTACAGACACTGCTTTTCTCTAGGATTTTTAAAATATAAAAAAGTAAGACAATAGAACAACTAAAGAAAACAAAATGCACAACCCAGACGTCCCGGACTAGGATGCTACGTTCAGTTTATAGCACAAATCATCAAATGGCATCCCGCGTTTGTATCGTCGTGTCCTTTATGACTCACTCCGGGCAGAGACGGCGCAGCAGAAAGCCGGCCGCATCGAAACTGAAACTCAGCCGTTCACCCTGCTCGGTTAAAAAGTTTATTTTCACTTACAAACTGCTCCTCTCATCCATCCGTGTGATCGGATCCACAGATCAGTTATCTGCGAGTGACAAACTGCCGCTGAGGAAAAAAAACAAAGAAGTCACGGAGAGCTCCGTGTGCTGCGCTGCGTGCACAGACCCACAAACACGTCGGCAGCCACCGCCACACAAACACTGTCAGTCTGTAGGATACACTAATGTTTTAGTACACGCACATACTCACGTGGTCGCTCAGATCTGTTAGATTCGGCTTCAGAATCACTTTTGAATGATTGATTGTTCGGCAGAGAAACCAGCGTTTAAAATCAAGCCTGATGTTCTCTGGTCACAGCTGGCGTGACGCCATCGTCTGTCCTCATGCTTTATCACAAAATCAGAAAAGAGCAAAACCTGCTCAATTCAACACTTTATTGGCAACAATTCCTGATGAACATCCACATTGGATTCAAATAAACGACTCAGGAGTCATCTGGCTTTTCTCTTTTCTGCGTTCATAAAAAGAAAACGCAGCGTTTTGCCTTCGGTCACTCCACACGTTCACCGCGTCTTTCTCTTCATTTTTCCTCCCCAGTCGACAGAATCGTGGGTCTGGACCAGGTTGCGGGCATGAACGAGACGGCGTTTGGCGCCGCCTACAAGACGAAGAAGGGCATGTTTCGCACCGTGGGGCAGCTGTACAAGGAGCAGTTATCCAAACTGATGGCCACGCTGAGGAACACCAATCCCAACTTTGTCCGCTGCATCATCCCCAACCACGAAAAAAGGGTGAGTGTCACAGTCCGGACTGAGGACGGCTCGACTCAATACTCACGTGACGAGTTTTGGTTTCAAATACAGTCTCCAGTTCATGCTGCATTCATGTGATGTCGGAGGGTTTTCAGAGTCCGGAAGTCCTTTTTCCGACTTTGTTGTGTAAAGTGGGAACAACATGGAAACTACAAAAAAGATTAAAAAGGTTACATTTTAATGCTAAGATATTTTAGATATGATCGTTTTGCGTTTAATCTAGGTCACTCTTCATGGACAGCAGTTCACATACAATATTATACTTTACATGTGATCAAAAATTGATATTTAATACGTGAATTAATAAAAAAAGTTTCTTACCATCGACCAAACATTGACTTTTGCCGCCATGTTTTTGCATTTCTGACGTCAAGATGGCAACTCCTTGTTTTCGTGAGCGTACTTCACCGATAAGGCTGATTCTTCTGACTCTGAAAATAACGTCATCGATGTTAATGTACTCGCCTGAAATGCTTTTTCGTTAAAGGTTTGCCTGCTTGCTGCAGCTACTAGAAGCATACTAAAATGTGCAACTACAAAAAGAAAATGATAGTTACTGGGAACAAAATAAATAACATTTCACCGTCAGTTCTTGACACTGTTTCCGTGTTTTCCTACATTTCTGCTGCACTGAAACGTCACGTGAACACACCACAGGTATCACTGAAATTTCCCAATTTCCCGCTCATAATTCTGACTTTGGAGGGCCGTTTATGTGCTCGTAATTCATAAATATGATATTTCGAGGAGCACGTGAAGACATTATTACAATCACAACGTTTATAAATTCTTTTTGATTTCATCACACAGTGTTTCTTTTATTATATCATATTATAATCTCTATTCAAGTTTGAGCAAAACTTATTTGTCCAGAACCTTAACACATACATGAAAACGTTCCTCCTCCTCCTCTTCCTCCTCCAGGCTGGTAAACTGGACCCCCACCTGGTCCTGGACCAGCTCAGGTGTAACGGAGTCCTGGAGGGGATCCGTATCTGCAGACAGGGCTTCCCCAACCGCATCGTCTTCCAGGAGTTCAGACAGAGGTACTGCTGTCACGTCAGCGCACACGAAACACACATAAAAGTACATTATTGCTATAAGCAGATAAATAATAATGATAATAATAATAGATTATGGATTTGGTGATATCACCTGTTAATCTTTTCATTGTTTTTTAAGCTTTAAAATGTGTGTACTCATTACTCGGCCCTCGTCTGTTTTCACTACTGTGGGGGCCACACGAAGGCCCCAGCGTTATCAACGTATTGAATTTTTTATTTAATGTTTCTTATCCCTTCCTCCTGTCTACTGTTCATTTGTAAAAGTTATTATGGTCTGTAGACTGCTGAAACCAAGATGCCCTTTGGGATTAATGAATAGTTTGAGTCTGAGTTTGAATTGTCTCTGTTCTGTGTTCAGGTATGAGATCCTCACTCCCAACGCCATTCCCAAAGGCTTCATGGACGGCAAGCAGGCCTGTGAGAGAATGGTGAGGACTCGTCCCTCAGTTCAGGACTAATGAAATGATCTCGGCTGCTAT
>NW_024661075.1:0-1309 GCF_008729295.1 Plectropomus leopardus | reverse complement strand
ATTTGTTTGTCATTTTTTTTACTTGGCAATTGTCTTTTGCTTTACCATTTTTGTGGTTACATTTTTCTCCCCCAAAAATATTTATGTTATAAAAAACACAGGGTTAAAAAAAACCCGTGTTTCTAGTTTTCTCATGTCCCTTAAAATCTTTGCGGCATCAAAAACCCTCAGTGGAGGTGTGGACCGTTCGGTTAAAAAGCAATAAATAAAACTGCATCAACGCACAGTAAATTAAGGATTTTTACTGAAAAATCATTTCTTTAAAGGTATTCTTTTACTTTCATTTATTCTCTGCTTTTAATTTAAACACTTTATTAATTAATGTTAGTTACTGAACCTAAACAGCACTTTTTAGTTTACTGACATAAAAACAGAAAATGCAATTCAACTAAAAGAAATTAGAAATAAAACTGAAAAAATAAAATAATTTGGGTTATTTCTTTCAAACATCTTCAAAAATTATTTTAATAATAGAAANTTTTGTTTTTTAAAAAACACCCAGTCGTCTATAAGAAAACAACAACAACACAAGCAGAAAATAACACATGGGGAGGAGGGGGAGGAGCAGGAGGAGGAGGAGGAGGTAAACATGGAGGGATGAAGGAAAGCCAGAATACGTGAGGTTGGGATGCCGGTGTGTTTCTGGGTTTTGAGGACGTTTGGGGCTTCGCCTCTATTACAAAAGAAAAAAAGATGACATCTTTCATAACGATGACATGTCAATGTCGATTTTTTTTTTTTTTTTTTTTACATTTTTAAATTGCTCGTACCTTTAAAAAAGAAATCATTTGATGTTTTTGTCTTTCAAACTTTTTTGTCATTTTTTATAATTATTTGTTTGTCATTTTTTTTACTTGGCAATTGTCTTTTGCTTTACCATTTTTGTGGTTACATTTTTCTCCCCCAAAAATATTTATGTTATAAAAAACACAGGGTTAAAAAAAACCCGTGTTTCTAGTTTTCTCATGTCCCTTAAAATCTTTGCGGCATCAAAAACCCTCAGTGGAGGTGTGGACCGTTCGGTTAAAAAGCAATAAATAAAACTGCATCAACGCACAGTAAATTAAGGATTTTTACTGAAAAATCATTTCTTTAAAGGTATTCTTTTACTTTCATTTATTCTCTGCTTTTAATTTAAACACTTTATTAATTAATGTTAGTTACTGAACCTAAACAGCACTTTTTAGTTTACTGACATAAAAACAGAAAATGCAATTCAACTAAAAGAAATTAGAAATAAAACTGAAAAAATAAAATAATTTGGGTTATTTCTTTCAAACATCTTCAAAAATTATTTTAATAATAGAAA
>NW_024661074.1:0-496 GCF_008729295.1 Plectropomus leopardus | reverse complement strand
GTATAATGCAAGCATGCCATCCAGCCATCTGCAGTCGTATAACTCGGTGGCTGGTTCTGTCAGGCTGCGTTCTCAGCTGATGCTGACCAGTGGTGTTTCATGCAGATACGATTGGTGGATTTTGGCATGGGGATCTAATGCCAAAGCACTGTCAAGTGCTCAAGTGGTGCTATTTTACAAGTTCGGAATGAGCACAGGCTGACAGTTTATGCTTGTTAGATGTTATTAGATTTTTTTCAAAATAAATCTAAAACATCATCAGTGTTTCCTCTAGGATTTTTTTCAGCAGCGGGGGGCAGGCTATCCGGGGAGCCGCGGCGGCGTAAACAAATGGCGCTTTTTAAAGGCTGAATGTAAAAATAAAAAATAATAACAAAAATTCAACAATAAAATAATAAAAACAATAAATAATAATTTCTTGATGGGGCTGTAATCAGTGGCAAAGTTTCCACCCAGGCTCAGAACAATGGATTTTTCTAGGTTTTTTGTAGAACAG
>NW_024661073.1:0-230 GCF_008729295.1 Plectropomus leopardus | reverse complement strand
TATGAAGTTTTTGGCCTTTTTTGGCCTTTCTTTCCACTTTGTATACCATGATGTGGAACATTGACTACCTCACCAGCCGACAGTGTTCATCTCAACAACAAACTGGACTGGTCCACTAACACCAATGTCCTGTACAAGAAGGGCCAAAGTCGTCTTCACCTGCTGAAGAGACCGAGGTCCTTCGGTGTTTGTAAGGACTTTTTGTAACAGTTTGGTTGCGTCTGCCATCC
>NW_024661072.1:0-233 GCF_008729295.1 Plectropomus leopardus | reverse complement strand
GAAGGCTATAGTATGGCAAAAATGTCAAAAAATGACATGTCCCAAAAACAACTGAAAACACAGCAAAACAGCATAAAATAGCGCATGGAGACACACCATAGCATAGTTTGTTGCACAACTATGTACACAACTTTGTTGCTCTGATGTGGTGTTGTGTTTTCTGATTTTGGGCGACATAGTATACTGTGATGTTTTTCATGATTTTAGGTCAACATATTATCCTATGACGTTTT
>NW_024661071.1:0-249 GCF_008729295.1 Plectropomus leopardus | reverse complement strand
TCTAAGCTGCTCATCTCGACAGGTAAGACACACTTTGGGCCCTGACACACCGAGCCCACGGTCGTCCGATGCTCAATGTCGGACTGTTGGTGAGCATTTGTCGACCTAGGTTTGGCTGTGTCTTGCACCGTTGGCGCCAGTCAGCCATTGACGGGCCTTGTCCTTGTACGGGGAAAATTCAAAAAAATCATGGTCAGGCTGAGCCTTGCAAACACATATAACCCTTACCTGGGAGGGAATAAATCTGGC
>NW_024661070.1:0-408 GCF_008729295.1 Plectropomus leopardus | reverse complement strand
TCGATTTTTCAACATGCTGTATTTTGATGTTTTCGGCTGTTTTTTCATCATACTATACTATAGCCTGTCTCTACATACCTTTTTAAGTGGTTTGCAGTTGTTTTTTTACACGTCATATTTTGACATTTTTCGACATACTATAATATGTCGTCATTGGTTGATTTTTCCACATAGTATACTATGTTGTCATTGGTCGTTTTTTTAACATGCTATATTTTGATGTTTTTGGCTGCTTTTTCATCATACTATACTACGGTGTAGCTCGACATGCTATGCTAGGTGGTTTTCAGCTGTTTTTTGGACATGTAATATTTTGATATTTTTCGACATACAATACTATGGCGTCTTTGGTCGATTTTTGAACGTGCTATATTTTGATGTTTTTGGCCGTTTTTTCATCATACTATA
>NW_024661069.1:0-250 GCF_008729295.1 Plectropomus leopardus | reverse complement strand
CAGGGGCATAAAGCCCCCGACAACTGAGCTCCTAGGATCACTGGGACACGCAAACCCCTCCACCACGATAAGGTGGTAGCTCAGGGAGGGGTACCTTGTGATGAATAACTCAATTTGACCCGTTATGTATAAAGTCACGTATCTCATCACCACTATTGTCCTATTGCAGTAATAACAAACATGTGGACACCATTATGCTTGAACATGGTGTTTGCCATCCTCCCGATCACGCCCCTCAAACACACAGCTT
>NW_024661068.1:0-448 GCF_008729295.1 Plectropomus leopardus | reverse complement strand
TTTTTTCCACATGCTATGCTATTATGCGTCTCTATGAGCTATTATAAAGCATTTCCAGCCACTTTTTGAAAATGTCAAAATTTGACATTTTTGCCATACTATAGCATGCGATTTTCGGCCATTTTTTTGACATGCTAAAAAATTACTTCCTTAACGTTTTTTGATCCTTTTTTCCACATGCTATGCTATTACACGTCTCTATGAGCTATTATGAAGCATTTCCAGCCACTTTTTGAAAAAGGTCAAAATTTGAGATTTTTGCCATACTATAGCATGCGATTTTTGGCCATTTCTTTGACATGCTAAAAATTGAGTTTTTGGCATTTTGTGATCCTTTTTACCACATGCTATGCTATTACGCATCTCTATTTGCTATAATAAGGCATTTCCAGCCACTTTTAGAAAATGTCAAAATTTGAGATTTTCGCCATACTATAGCATGCGATTT
>NW_024661067.1:0-210 GCF_008729295.1 Plectropomus leopardus | reverse complement strand
TACAAAGCTCTAAATGGTCAGGCTCCATCCTATCTGTCGCAGCTCATAGTTCCTTACCAACCCTCAAGATCACTGCGCTCTGAAAATGCAGGGTTACTTGTGGTTCCCAAAGTTTCCAAAAGTAGGATAGGAACCAGAGCCTTCAGTTACCATGCTCCTCTCCTATGGAACCATCTTCCAGTTTCAGTCAGGGAGGCAGACACTGTTTCA
>NW_024661066.1:0-348 GCF_008729295.1 Plectropomus leopardus | reverse complement strand
AGGTTGCATTTAAATCGTGTCCAAAGCTCAATACTGATTATTTGAGCCACATTTTGTTATGGTTGTACGATTCTATTTTTCACACTAAATATTTTTGCACAGTACTATCTGAAAGCCATACTTACATACATACTTGAGTAAAAGTACAGATATTTGATCAGAAAATGCCTTTGGAAGAAGAGTCACCTTTTAGGATATTACTTGAATCAGAATCAGAATCACGTTTATTGGCCAAGTTCAACAAATAAGGAACAAGGAATTTTTTCCGGGTTGGCAATGCTCACAGTACAGGGGAGGGAAATAAGTTAGGGATAAGAAAAATAGAAAAAAAGACAGACATAGACATGT
>NW_024661065.1:0-411 GCF_008729295.1 Plectropomus leopardus | reverse complement strand
AAATGTGACCACTGCTAAAAATGACTGTAAACAACATAGAATAGCTCGTAGAGACGCGTCATGGTATACAAAGTGGGAATAAAGGCCAAAAAGGCAAAAAAAACCCTCATGTCAAAAAAATGGCCACAAAGGCAATAGTATAGTATGGCGAAAAAACTCAAAATTTGACCGCTCCTAAAAATGGCTGAAACCGAAATAGAATATCTCGTAGAGACGCGTCATGGTATACAAAATGGATATAAAGGCCAGAAAACGCAAAAAAACGTTATAATGTAGCATGTCAAAAAAATGGTCACAAAGGCAATAGTATAGTATGGCGAAAAAACTCAAAATGTGACCGCTCCTAAAAATAGCTGAAAACGAAATAGAATAGCTCGTACAGACACGTTATGGTATACAAAGTGGGAATAA
>NW_024661064.1:0-1068 GCF_008729295.1 Plectropomus leopardus | reverse complement strand
TTTTCTGAAATGTGATAATAATACTATAGTTTATTTGTTTTAGAAGCGTTCATTCGTTTTAAATTTTAGCACTCTTGCATTATGTATTAAAGTTTCTGCACAAATAAAGATTAGTATTATTATCACATTTCAGAAAACAAAACATTTCCCAAAAGAAAACATTTCCCAAAACACCCCAGCATCGTCTCGGCCTGTTTTGTTTTCTATAACGTTGCAGTGTTTTGGGAAATGTTGTTTTGTTTGCAATTTCACAGTTCTAACATATAACATATTTTCCCAACTTTCACAGCTTGATTTTTCTTTTCTCAGAGCAACACAAATAAATGATGCAATATCCAGGAAACAGTGACGCTACAACAGGCTCTTCTTTAAGAGACATCCTTCCAGCTCGGCAGCATGTCAATCTTAAACGTTCATATAGTTCAAACATACAGCAAATTTTCCTCTTTTACTTCTGATGGTTACCTCTCATGACGAAACCAAAGCTGGTCCCTTCTTTGTGCAAACAGATGTCGATTGTCTTTGATATAACCCCTGAGGTGCTGTCTGGTGCTTTGAGAAGAGAGAGAGAGAGAAAAGGGAGAAAGAGAAAGAGAGAAACGAGAGAAAGGAGGTAATTTATTCATCTCAGTAAAATAATTTATGTCGCAGCTGTTAAGTATTTCTGCTCCATAATCAACTGCAATTACAGTTTTGTTCACTTGCACTATATTTTACATCAGGCTAATGGAGCATAAACATTCAATACAGAACAATTTAAAAAAAGGATGCATAATGACTTAATTTAAATTATATAATGCTATGCAATTACAACACCACAAGAAATGCACATTTCTTTGGCTGCTAATACTTCAATCATATCTTAAAAAGGTCTAACTACCACAAAGAGTCTGCACTAGATAGTTTGAGGAATACATCCATGAGTTTAGATGAGGAAACTATACACAGCAGTTTATGAAACTATAACACAGATTATTTGGAAAGTTATAACCAGGATTCACACGTATTTCAAGCAATACACTTCCATGACTTTGAGGCACATTTTAAAGACCATACATTCTCTGAAAT
>NW_024661063.1:0-412 GCF_008729295.1 Plectropomus leopardus | reverse complement strand
AAAATGTGACCACTGCTAAAAATGACTGTAAACAACATAGAATAGCTTGTAGAGACGCGTCATGGTATACAAAGTGGGAATAAAGGCCAAAAAGGCAAAAAAAACCCTCATGTCAAAAAAATGGCCACAAAGGCAATAGTATAGTATGGCGAAAAAACTCAAAATTTGACCGCTCCTAAAAATGGCTGAAACCGAAATAGAATATCTCGTAGAGACGCGTCATGGTATACAAAATGGATATAAAGGCCAGAAAACGCAAAAAAACGTTATAATGTAGCATGTCAAAAAAATGGTCACAAAGGCAATAGTATAGTATGGCGAAAAAACTCAAAATGTGACCGCTCCTAAAAATAGCTGAAAACGAAATAGAATAGCTCGTACAGACACGTTATGGTATACAAAGTGGGAATAA
>NW_024661062.1:0-637 GCF_008729295.1 Plectropomus leopardus | reverse complement strand
TAGACTTGACTCGAGACGCCCGTGGCAGCATGTCCCCACTTCCTATTCAGCACGGCCGCCGGAAGTGGTTGAAGACGAACCGGCCCTTTAACAGAGGTGCTGACGTCATGGCGCACGACGGGAGCCGCCGCGATGACGTCACCCGGAAGAGCGCCGATGCTGACAGAGCAGCGCTCGGATGTCAGGATGTCAATAAGCTTGTTGTCAGTTCTGCCAAACGTTATTCCCCGGTCTGCAAAGAAGGCGGCTGGCAATCGGGAGACCTCGCTGGAGCGTGGTGACGCCGCGCTCCACACGGCGCTCCAGCGCTCGCCGTCTCCATCTGGCCGCCGAGCCGGCAGAGTCGAGACAACAGCGGGAAGCCGCCACCATCCTCCGCTGCGATGGAGTAGGAGAACCGCAGCGGCGCAGGGCTGCACGGGGGCGACCGCGTCCTCATCTTTCCGCTGAGGGTGGCGGACCAGGAGATGCAGAGGAACCATCGGCCGAGCCGTACATCTGGATGGTGAGCAGAGAGGAGCCGGGTGGAACATGGACCATGGAGGCAACCGAGGGGCCGGCGGCCGGTTGCGCTGCCGAAGTCGGCGTCTCCGGCACGGATGCGGCAGAGAAGTTGTCGGCGTCGGACCCTGAGGAC
>NW_024661061.1:0-673 GCF_008729295.1 Plectropomus leopardus | reverse complement strand
TGCGCTCTGAAAATGCAGGGTTACTTGTGGTTCCCAAAGTTTCCAAACGTAGGATAGGAACCAGAGCCTTCAGCTACCACGCTGCTCTCCTATGGAAACATCTTCCAGTTTCGGTCAGGGAGGCAGACACCGTTTTAACTTTTAAGGGTAGACTTAAGACCTTCCTCTTTGATAAAGCTTATAATTAGGGCTGGCTCAGGTTGCCTGGACCAGCCCATAGTTAGGCTGACATAGGTTTAACCTGCCGGGGGACTTCCTATGATACACTGAGCTCCTTTTACTTCTCTCAATGCCGCCATCGGAAAATCATGCATGTCTGTTAACTGCATTTCCATTTGCAAGCTTAGCTTAGCCTCAGTAGTTCAGCTTAGCCTTATATCTGTGATAGCCATGTGGTACTGTCACTACATGGGGCTCGAAATTATGGAGCCTGGGTCTGTTGAACTGCAATACGCTAATCCTGTTGCCTCTCAGGAGCATTCCTGCTCCCTTGTTTCCTAGTTTTCCCGGATCCTGGCCGTAACCTTGACTGTGCCTGATCGTGGTGATAGCTGTGCTGATGCTGTGACCCTGCCTTTGGTTGTGCTCGTGCTGTGGCTGTACTGATACTGTACCTCCCACTCGCCCTGATCGTGGTCTGGTCCTGGTTGCGCCGATCCTGTGATCTTGCCTT
>NW_024661060.1:0-273 GCF_008729295.1 Plectropomus leopardus | reverse complement strand
GATGGGGACAGAGAGACAGAATCCATAATAGGGGCGAGTGAGCGAACCGCAGCCGACTGAGAGCGAAACGCTAGGTGGTGTGTTGGTACGCACTCGTGCAGAATAACGAGAACGAAAGGGGGGGATCGGGTTAGGAGGGTATTTAAGCCGGAAGAGGCGCGGTTGAGGTGCGGTAGAGGTGTGGTCCTGCTCCTGAAACTCTGCTATAAGCTTCACTTCATGGAAACATCCTGCAGCAAATTCTGCTCTCTGAGCAGCAGGAAGAAAATGAGC
>NW_024661059.1:0-484 GCF_008729295.1 Plectropomus leopardus | reverse complement strand
ACATTGATGTTGAATTATTGGAATGGATGGTTGAGTGCGGTGTGGGGAAGCTTTGGTGGGAATCCGCGGTGGCTCCCGGGCACAACAGAAACCCCGAGGGCCCTATGGAGAGAAGGAGGAAAAGGAAAGAGATCGAGGGAGGGGGGGAGGGGTGCAGAATAACGAGAACGAAAGGGGGAGATCGGGTTAGGAGGATATTTAAGCCGGCAGAGGCGTGGTTGAGGTGCGGTAGAGGTGTGGTCCTGCTCCTGAAACTCTGCTATATAGCTTCACTTCACTAGGAAGGACCACACCTCAATAGGAATTCATTTTAACAATTTATTGATGTGAATGTAGATTTGATATAAACATTGATGTTGAATTATTGGAATGGATGGTTGAGTGCGATGTGGGGAAGCTTCGGTGGGAATCCACCGTGGCTCCCGGGCATGACAGATCCCCAAAAGCGTGCATTATATGAGAGAGGAAAAAGCCGATTTGAGAT
>NW_024661058.1:0-519 GCF_008729295.1 Plectropomus leopardus | reverse complement strand
CCGGCGGCCGGTTGCGCTGCCGAAGTCGGCGTCTCCGGCACGGATGCGGCAGAGAAGTTGTCGGCGTCGGACCCTGAGGATGCCTGCACGGCCAGATGGAGACGGCTTCGACCGAAGGTTATCATCCGATGGGGACAGAGAGACAGGATCCATAATAGGGGCGAGTGAGCGAACCGCAGCCGACTGAGAGCGAAACGCTACATGGTGTGTCGGTACGCGCTTGTGCAGAATAACGAGAATGAAAGGGGGAGATCGGGTTAGGAGGGTATTTAAGCCGGAAGAGGTGCGGTTGAGGTGCGGTAGAGGTGTGGTCCTGCTCCTGAAACTCTGCTATAAGCTTCACTAAAATACACGCATTCTCACCATTTCAAGCTTCATTTCCCTCAACAACTATCAATGAACTTTTTTGCAAGTATCATAATTTTATTAAAAACAAGAAGCTAAAAGCTGCTGAAAATCGTGTTTTTTTTTAAAAAAATGTTTTTTATTTTTTCAATGACTGTATGGGATAAACATCCT
>NW_024661057.1:0-280 GCF_008729295.1 Plectropomus leopardus | reverse complement strand
CAAAATGACTATAATTTTTAAGCTTTTTTTGGAGGTAATTTCTTTGTTGTTTTTTACTTTGTGTGTGTGTGTTTTCTAATTAATTTTCAGATAATATTCCTTTACTGAAATGCTCCACAGATTACAAGAAATAAGTAGATTTAGAAATTATTTTTTTTAAAAAAAGGTTGGAAAAAAGAAAAAAAAAAAGGCTGGGAAGAACTGTGATAATTATTAGCATAATTGCAGATTTTAAAGTATGTTAGAGAATTCTTACATTTTTAACCACATTTTCAACATC
>NW_024661056.1:0-969 GCF_008729295.1 Plectropomus leopardus | reverse complement strand
AAATATCTGTTAAACCAGTAAAACCTCAGATAAACCAACACAAAATTGCATAAATCAGTAAAAAAATTAACAATAAAACATCTCTTAAACCTGGTGCATGACAGTTTGAAAAATGAATCACATTGACTTACCTTACCTAAAAACCTGAAAACCATGTTATCAACAATTGAAACATATTATAAAACATTTCACATGCCAGTAAACTCCACATTAAACCTATAAAAAAATCTTACAAACTTGGTACATGACAGTTTGAAAAGTGAATCCTCTTAACTTATTTTGACTTACCTTATCTCACCTATAAACCAGAAAGCCATGTCATTAACTAGTGAAACATCTGTTAAACCAGCAAAACCTCTGATAAACCATTAAAATGTTTGGTACACCATTAAATCATTTTAAAGGGAATACTATAGCACAGTAAACCGTGGTATAACCTATTGAAAGATCTTATAGATAAAATGATTCAATAACCGTATTTTACCTTTAAACTAATCAACCTTCTTTTAAACAAGTAAAACATAAACAACTTAGAAAATCAATAAAACATGACAAAAATAACACCTATGATCACTCAGTGAGCCCTCATAGAAACGGTTAAAACATCTCCTACACCTGGTGCATGACAATTTGAAAAAAAAAGTATCCTAACTTATTTTGACTCACCTTATCTCTCCTGTAAACCAGAAACCCATGTCATTAACTAGTGAAACATCTCTTAAGTAAATACATACATACATATTAAAGTACATCTCCAGTAAAACCTCTGATAAACCAAAGACATATTTGATAGAGCATTACATTCTTTTAAAGTGAATAGTAAAATAAACCAGTAAACCATGTTATAACCAATTAAAACATCTCATATTCCAATAAAACATTTGATAAACCAGTAAACCATACAATAAAACAATAAAAAAACAAACAAACTTGTAAACCTGGAACACAAAAGTCAAGAAAAAGGAGAAA
>NW_024661055.1:0-417 GCF_008729295.1 Plectropomus leopardus | reverse complement strand
TGGAAATCTCAAAATTTGAGATTTTTTGCCATACTATACTATGCGATGTTTGGCCAGTTTTTCAACATGCTATATTATGATGTTTTTGGCCTCTTTTGGAGCTTTTTTCCGCATGCTATACTATGACAGGTCTCTACGAGCTACAATAGGTGGTTTTCAGCCATTTTTCGGACATGTCAAAATTTGAGATTTTCCGCCATACTATACTATGTGGTTTTCTGCAATTTTTTTGACTTGCCAAATTATGATATTTTTGGCTTTTTTTGACCTTTTTTTTGACATCGTATACCATGATAGCTCTCCACAAGCTATGCTTCCAGTCATCTTTTGGACATGTCGAAATTTGAGATTTTTCGCCATACTATACTATGCGATGTTTGGCAATTTTTCAACATGCTAAAACATGATGTTTTGGGC
>NW_024661054.1:0-440 GCF_008729295.1 Plectropomus leopardus | reverse complement strand
TTGCTCGTCTGTCCGTCCTGGAAGAGGGATCCCTCACTATCCTCTACTGCTCTTCCTGAGGTTTCTTCCTCTTTTTTTTCCCCGTTACAGGGGTTCTTTTTGGGGAGTTTTTCCTTGGGTGATGTGAGGGTCTAAGGGCAGAGGGATGTCGTACACTGTAAAGCCCTCTGAGGCAAACCATGTTTTGTGATAATGGGCTATATAAATAAAACTTGACTTGACAGGCTACGGCCAAGAGAGAGCAATAAGTGTTAGAAAAAAACTAAATGAAAGTGGGTAAAAGCTATTTTTGTTGTAAGGTATCTATTCTGAGAAGTATCCACATCGTGAGGAGTTGTTTTGGGTTGTGAACATCGCCGTTTATTCTGTTTTTTTTGTCGAGGGAAAACTCCAGTGAGTAGAAGCTATTAGCGTTTAGCATAGCATGCTAACGGCTGCCG
>NW_024661053.1:0-1145 GCF_008729295.1 Plectropomus leopardus | reverse complement strand
TGACAGTTTCTTTAGGTAATGTCCTCAGCTTCTCATACAGATCTATCCCCCACTCCTTCACAGCTCCAACTTCTTGTCCAAATATGATCACTTCTGGGTTGAAAAAACCAACATGGTGATGGCCAAAATGTTACAGTCTATGGCCCTAGTTTAAAAAATCTGAACTGTCCTTTTTGGGAAGGATACAGGAAAAGAAAATGATGAGGTGAAATATTGTTTCCTCAGAGTCTTCAGGAAAAAAAGGCAGAATGATGGAATTTATATTCACAAGTCCTCAATTTGCACAGTTTAACTGTGCTCATGCATTTGTTTTATATTTTATGCATTTCTGTGTACACGTTTGTAAAGTGTTCTGCAAAAATATGTAGCACTAATCTGTTTTTCTTGCTAAAAAATACACAACACCCCAAGTAGCTGCCCACACAGCAGCTCAAGTGAACATCTGTCGCAGCATGTTGCTAACTGTTTGTGAAATCATTCCTACCTTGTTTATGCACGTATTTGGAGGGATGGTTTGGGGAAGGACACACTGCAGCGTCTTTGTTTAATTTAAATCTGTGTGTAGTGCGTTTGAATGAGAATGTACTCTACGACCCACCATGTAACAAGCTCAGAGTAGATCATTTGCCCTTTTCGCTTTAAAGCCCTTACACAGACATTGCCACAGTATCACTGATGAAAACTACTGCAGGCAGTTGAGGATGAGCGAACCAATTTGTATGCTCACATTCTTCCTAAGTATTAACACGGACTGAAGTTAATCCATTGTCCATTTACATGCCTGTCAATAAAGAATTTGGGCTTTGTTAAAGTTCATCAACCCCAAGACCTGTCCTGTACTGTATTAACAGTACTTAGTACCTGACCACTCAGGCAGGAATAACTGGCTTAAGTTTGTGTGCACTGGTTTGACAAAATCCACTAAATTACTACTTTTCGCATTTTTTGGGTGTGTGACATTCAAAATGGTAGGCTAAAAGTGACCTTGTCCCTTCACACCATTCTCTGCTGGAGTGAGATTGGGTTGTAGTATCTGCTGCAGGCGCAGAGCTCCAACAATTTGACATTTTCCCTCTATTGAGAGGTCATAGTGTCTGAAATGCTCTGACGCCAGGGACATTTTATTCAAGTCTGGACAAAGTTAT
>NW_024661052.1:0-757 GCF_008729295.1 Plectropomus leopardus | reverse complement strand
CCAACAGGTTATGACTTGATGACATCTTAAGCCATAATAGCAGTTTACTGACCCTAGTTTCGTTAGTGTGTATATTCCTGAAGTACACGTTTCTTGTGCTCAGTTGAAATCCCCGTCCGTGTGACAGGGAGGAGGGAGAGGTGGCAGAGCTTTCTGCCCGATCCGGCGGGGGTGGTTTTGAGTCCGTTCAGACCTGCCACTCTGGCTCTGCTTCCTCCCTCTGGAATTCATATTTAAGTCGAAATTTCTGATCAATGACTCTAGGATCCTCATTGAGTGCTTATCCTTTTTACTGTTCACCACCTTGGTTCTGTTGAACTGCACTACGCCAATCCCGTTGCCTCTCCGGAGCATTACTGCTCCCTTGTTTCCCAGCTTTCCCGGATCCTGGCCACAACCTTGGCTGTGCCTGATCATTGTGAAATCTGTGCTGATGCTGTGATCCTGCCTTTGGTTGTGCTCGTGCTGTGGCTGCACTGATTCTGTACCCCCCGCTCGCCCTGATCGTGCTCTTAGTCCGGTTGCTCCGATGCTGCGGTCATACCTTTGGACACCTCCGTATCAATATATGCCTGAGACTCATGCACTCATCATCCTATGCTGCTCTTCCTGAGGTTTCTTCCCTTTTTTTCCCCGTTCTTTTTTCGGGAGTTTTTCCTTGGGTGATGTGAGGGTCTCAGGGCAGAGGGTTTTGTGATAATGGGCTCTATAAATAAAATTGACTTGACTTGACTTTACTTGTACTTTAACTCAAGTA
>NW_024661051.1:0-386 GCF_008729295.1 Plectropomus leopardus | reverse complement strand
CTTTCCTTTTTTGCCATGATTGTATTTCATTTGTTATTTACAACATCTATTGCACGTTTGTCCGTCCTGGAAGAGGGATCCCTCATCATCCTCTACCGCTCTTCCTGAGGTTTCTTCCTTTTTTTTCCGCGTTACAAGGGTTCTTTTTCGGGAGTTTTTCCTTGGGTGATGTGAGGGTCTAAGGGCAGAGGGATGTCGTACACTGTAAAGCCCTCTGAGGCAAACCATGTTTTGTGATAATGTGCTCTATAAATAAAATTGACTTGACTTGACTTGACTTACATGTCTGTTCAGCCACAAAGAGAAACACTGGTGAAGCCACTGCAGCTCCACTCATCCTGTAAAAACTCTTATTGTGTTTGACTCAGGGGCCAGAGGTTTGGGCC
>NW_024661050.1:0-330 GCF_008729295.1 Plectropomus leopardus | reverse complement strand
ACAGAGGACTCACTGAAGCTTTGGACGTTTTGAAAAGAAAGTTTATTAGTAAGGCAAAACGTGAAAAAATGGCATTTTCCAAAAACACCTGAAAACAACTGGAAACTGTTTTAAATAGCGTGCTTAAACACGCCATGGCATAGAATTTTGTTAAAACACTGAAAATTACAAAAATATGGCATGTCAAAAAAATGACCCAAAAAGCAAGGCTATAGTAAGGCAAAAATGTCAAAAAATCGCATTTCCCAAAAATAGCCAAAAACAGCTGGAAACTGTATAAAATAGCGTGCCAAAACACGCCATGGCATAGAATTTTGTTAAAACTTTCAA
>NW_024661049.1:0-396 GCF_008729295.1 Plectropomus leopardus | reverse complement strand
TGACAGTGAAGAGGGTGAGCTGTCTGAGGCTGCTGTGGACTGTGGCGTGGTGATTCAATGGTGAGTCTCAGCTTTTCTACGTATCTGATGCTTGTTTTTGCATGTGGCTCACATCAATAACAATGATACACTATTAAAACAAAGCTCTTATCCCTCATTGCAGTGTCCAAGCTCCAAAATACAGCATCCAGACCAAGCAGCTCATGCTTGAGAAGGGCCTATATCAGAGGCTTTCTCTGGACCATCCACTGCTGAAAGACTTTGCCAACTACCTAAAGAAGGATCTCGGCAATTGCAAACAGGAGGTGAGGGCCACCATTAAACACTGTTTTTATTAGAAACTTTGTATGCAGGTTAATAAAAAAGCAAAACAGTCATGACTAGAAGGCAATTTAA
>NW_024661048.1:0-332 GCF_008729295.1 Plectropomus leopardus | reverse complement strand
GACAATAATAAACAAGAAAATGACCCCCCCACACCCACCCCCCCCCCTTTTTTTTTTTTTTGGTTTCCAGTAATTTTGAGGTCATTTTCTTGTCACCTTTGACCAGTTTCTTGAAATTTGCAGGGTAGTTCTTGCCAAACCAATACAGAACATATAGTCATACAGTGTTTCCTCTAGGATTTTTTTCAGCAGCGGGGGCAGGCTCTCCGGGGAGCCGTGGCGGCGTAAACAAATGACACTTGACTGCAGATTTTAGTTTTATGCCCAGCATAATGCCCCTTTTTATTGAATGGTTGGCATGAAAATCGCTTTTTAAAGGCTGAATGTAAAAA
>NW_024661047.1:0-234 GCF_008729295.1 Plectropomus leopardus | reverse complement strand
GCCTTCCTTGGATGTGGTAGCCGTTTCTCAGGCTCCCTCTCCGGAATGGAACCCTGATTCCCCGTTACCCGTGGTCACCATGGTAGGCACAGAAAGTACCATCGAAAGTTGAGAGGGCAGACATTCGAATGAGACGTCGCCGCCACGAGGGCCAGCGATCGGCTCGAGGTTATCTAGAGTCACCAAAGCGGCGGGGGCACCCCGAGGGGCGACCCCGCATGGGTTTTAGGTCTG
>NW_024661046.1:0-491 GCF_008729295.1 Plectropomus leopardus | reverse complement strand
TGACCCCTCCCAAAAACAGCTGAAAACACTTTAAAACCATCTCAAATAGGATGCCTAGACACGCCATAGCATAGACAGTTGCAAAAACGTCCAAAAACACCATAATACAACGCGTCGAAGAAATGACCGAAAATGCAAGGCTATAGTAAGGCAAAAACGTCAAAATTTGACCCCTCCCAACAACAGCTGAAAACAGTTTAAAACCGCCTCAAATAGTAAGCTGAGACACGCCATAGCATAGACAGTTTCAAAACCTGCCAGAAACGCCATAATATAACGCATGTCGAAAAACTGACCGAAAATGCAAGGCTATAGTAAGGTTAAACGTCAAAATTTGACCCGTTCCAAAAACAGCTGAAAACAGTTTAAAACCACTTTAAACAGCTTCCCGAGACACACCATAGCATAGAAAGTTGCAAAAACGTCCAAAAACACCATAATACAACGTGTCGAAAAAATCAACGAAAATGCAAGGCTATAGTAAGGCAAAA
>NW_024661045.1:0-245 GCF_008729295.1 Plectropomus leopardus | reverse complement strand
CTTCGGACCCCGCGGGACACTCAGCTAAGAGCATCGAGGGGGCGCCGGGAGGCAGGGGCTGGGACAGACGGTAGCTCGCCTCGCGGCGGACCGTCAGCTCGATCCCGAGATCCAACTACGAGCTTTTTAACTGCAGCAACTTTAAGATACGCTATTGGAGCTGGAATTACCGCGGCTGCTGGCACCAGACTTGCCCTGCAATTGATCCTCGTTAAAGGATTTAAAGTGTACTCATTCCAATTACA
>NW_024661044.1:0-481 GCF_008729295.1 Plectropomus leopardus | reverse complement strand
GACATGTCCCAAAAACAGTTGAAAACACCTTAAAATTGCATTAAATAGCGTGCAAAGACACGCCATAGCATTGAATGTTGGAAAAAACGGCCAAAAATGCCATAATTTGGAATGTCAAAAAAATGACCCAAACAGCAAGGCTATAGTATGGCAAAAATGTCAAAAAATGACATGTCCCAAAAACACCTTAAATGACCCTGAAACTGCATTAAATAGCGTGCAAAGACACGCCATAGCATTGAATGTTGCAAAAATGGAAAAAACACTATGTTTTGGAATGTCGAGAAAATGACCCAAAAAACACCAAGGCTATAGTATGGCAAAAATGTCAAAAAATGACATGTGCAAAAAACACCTTAAATGACCCTGAAACTGCATTAAATAGCGTAACAAGTCACGCCATAGCATTGAATGTCGCACAAACGTACAAAAATGCCATATTTTGGAATGTCGAAAAAATGACAAAAAAAGCAAGGCTATA
>NW_024661043.1:0-434 GCF_008729295.1 Plectropomus leopardus | reverse complement strand
CACTTAAAAACAACTTCAACCTGCATTAAATAGCGTGCCAAAGCATGATATAGCATAGAAAGTTGCAAAAATGGACAAAAACACCATATTTTGGCATGTCGAAAAAATGACTCCAAAAGCAAGGTTATAGTATGGCAAAAATGTGTAAAAAGGGCATGTCCCAAAAACACTTAAAAACCACTCAAACCTGCATTAAATAGCGTGCCAAAGTACGGCATAGCATAGAAAGTTGCAAAAAAGGACAAAAACACCATATTTTGGCATGTCGAAAAAATGACCCAAAAAGCAAGGCTATAGTATGGCAAAAATGTCAAAAAGTGACATGTCCCAAAAACACTTAAAAACAACTTCAACTTGCATTAAATAGCGTGCCAAAGCATGCTATAGCATAGAAAGTTTCAAAAACGGACAAAAACACCATATTTTGGCATGTC
>NW_024661042.1:0-2094 GCF_008729295.1 Plectropomus leopardus | reverse complement strand
TATATTACATTTAGTAAATATATCAAATCTTCAAAACTGTAAAATTATGCAAAATCAGTAAAATCCTTAATCTGGTGTCAGTTGCATATACATAGCAACAAGGAGTGTTAAGTATATGCCCTGCGTGTTCATATCTCCCTGTCTGAATGCAGCCTCTTTGATCCCAGAGGTATTTTTGTAATAGGAGTGACCCTCTGTCTTCCTGTGAAGGAGCCTACATGAATGGCTAAACACTCCTGCCCCTCAGCAAGCATTTCCAACCAAAGGCCACTGTTTTGTCCTCACCAATGACCAGAGTTTACTGTCTCCAGAACTGTAACATTTTGCAGTCAATTCTATTGGTGGATGAGATATAAGGAGACCTAAGCAGCAATACTACCCATCATAAATCATGCTGGTGGGAGGGTAATGGGTTTTACCTGTTATACTAGCTAAAGGCGCAGAGTCAGCCAATACATCACATCACCTCAGTTGAGAAAATCATTAAATCAGCCGTTATCTTTCCCCACTCTGGCAAAGCAGGGGAGATCACATCTTATAGATGTTCACGAGGCTGATTTGTACCAAGTAACAGGTGAGAAATGCAGCTTCTGCAAAGGACTTGGGGTTGCTGCTGGATCATAATCTTCATTCCTATACTCAAATGATTTTTTTTTCACCACCCAGACATAACCCTCACCCTTTGACATATTATTAATTTACAATTATGGCTCAGTTGATTTTATGCGTGAGTCATTTCTGCCGGACCTGTGGAGCAGCCAACTTAAAGAGCAAGTGTCACCCAGTCAGTCACTGAGTTGACTCAGTCAGTAGATAGTCTGTCTCTATGGTAACCAGGACATGCGCACATGCTCTGCAATACAATTATATTGTTGTTTTTACATACCTTTTCTTTAATGATTCATGACAACACTCACATGTGTGTATCCAGCCACACATACCTTTATCTTGTATGCTTTTTCTACCTCAAACCAAATATCTGATACAAATATCTGATACATCTGATCTGTAAATGCCTTTTATAATAATAATTAATCCTAATCAATTAATTGATTAGGATTAATTATTATTATAAAAGGCATTTACAGATCAGATGTATCAGATATTTGTATCAGATATTTGGTTTGAGGTAGAAAAAGCATACAAGATAAAGGTATGTGTGGCTGGATACACACATGTGAGTGTTGTCATGAATCATTAAAGAAAAGGTATGTAAAAACAACAATATAATTGTATTGCAGAGCATGTGCGCATGTCCTGGTTACCATAGAGACAGACTATCTACTGACTGAGTCAACTCAGTGACTGACTGGGTGACACTTGCTCTTTAAGTTGGCTGCTCCACAGGTCCGGCAGAAATGACTCACGCATAAAATCAACTGAGCCATAATTGTAAATTAATAATATGTCAAAGGGTGAGGGTTATGTCTGGGTGGTGAAAAAAAAATCATTTGAGTATAGGAATGAAGATTATGATCCAGCAGCAACCCCAAGTCCTTTGCAGAAGCTGCATTTCTCACCTGTTACTTGGTACAAATCAGCCTCGTGAACATCTATAAGATGTGATCTCCCCTGCTTTGCCAGAGTGGGGAAAGATAACGGCTGATTTAATGATTTTCTCAACTGAGGTGATGTGATGTATTGGCTGACTCTGCGCCTTTAGCTAGTATAACAGGTAAAACCCATTACCCTCCCACCAGCATGATTTATGATGGGTAGTATTGCTGCTTAGGTCTCCTTATATCTCATCCACCAATAGAATTGACTGCAAAATGTTACAGTTCTGGAGACAGTAAACTCTGGTCATTGGTGAGGACAAAACAGTGGCCTTTGGTTGGAAATGCTTGCTGAGGGGCAGGAGTGTTTAGCCATTCATGTAGGCTCCTTCACAGGAAGACAGAGGGTCACTCCTATTACAAAAATACCTCTGGGATCAAAGAGGCTGCATTCAGACAGGGAGATATGAACACGCAGGGCATATACTTAACACTCCTTGTTGCTATGTATATGCAACTGACACCAGATTAAGGATTTTACTGATTTTGCATAATTTTACAGTTTTGAAGATTTGATATATTTACTAAATGTAATATA
>NW_024661041.1:0-354 GCF_008729295.1 Plectropomus leopardus | reverse complement strand
GGACATGGCAGCTGCCCACAGAGCAGCAGTAGTTGCAGTAGTAGTAAGCCTGGACCCTGGCTTGCTGTGGGGGGAGGGGATCTTTCAAGTAGGTAGACTCAACACTGCAGGCCCATATAGCTCACGATTGCCATCATTTGGTCAGAGCAGGTAATGCAGGGTCACCCCTGCCACTCAGACGCCATACTTATAACATTGTAACATCTGTAACCTTTGTATTGTTTCTTTAGGGAATATAAATATGGGTCATAATGTGGAATATATTTATTGGGACTTGCACTGGAAGCATGCACTTTAGATTTTTTGAGAACTTTTTGAAAATTTAGATATTCTGAAAAAAAAAAAAAAAAAAAA
>NW_024661040.1:0-433 GCF_008729295.1 Plectropomus leopardus | reverse complement strand
GATATAAAAATAAAAACCTGGGGAGGATGGTCATCTTAATTATATTTATTCGTCCAGCTAATGATATGGGGATCAGGGCCCATCTTTGCAGATCCTGTGTTGTTTGATCCAATAATTTTAAAAAGTTATCTTTGTAAAGATCTGTAAATGCCTTAGTAATGTTAACTCCTAAGTATTTAAACTGAGTAGAAACTTTAAAGGGCAAAGTTTCAAAAGAGCGCTCCTCAGCTAAGATCTTCATCGGGAACAATATACTTTTATTAATATTGAGCTTATATCCTGATATTCGACCAAATATATTTAGGATAGACAGTATTGCAGGAATCGATTTGGAGGGGCTGGAAATATACAATAATAAATCATCCGCATACAGCGAAACTTTATGCTCCCCATCCCCTCTAACAATCCCGCTGTATTCAGGTGAAGATCGTAA
>NW_024661039.1:0-589 GCF_008729295.1 Plectropomus leopardus | reverse complement strand
AATCCCTCTCAATCATCACTTATGACCCACTAAAAATTTGGCGGTGTATGTATCTGCAGAGACACTGCCCTCTGCCTGTATTTCCTTATTTTTTTTTATTTTCTGTGCTTGGGCCCTCTATGGATGTGTACCCCCATAGCAGGTGAGGTTGTGGCTTTATTATAAGGTAATGACCGTGTGCAAGACCATAAGTCTCAGGTCTAAAGAGATGAAAAATGAAAAAAATTACGAAAGAAACTCGTTTACAAATGGTAACGAACAATCCTGCAGAGTGTACCTTTAAGGCAAGGCAAGGCAGGTTTATTTGTATATCACATTTCATACATAGGGCAATTCAAAGTGCTTTACAGAGTAATAAAATATAAAAACATAATAAAATATACAGATTTACAATAAAAGAGAAAGAGATAAGATAAACAAGTTGAAATCAATTACTAAATTGCTTTAAAAAACACGTATTTAAAGATTAGTAACTGTAGTATCTGCTCAAACACAGGAACAGTTTGGGGAGACATCACGTCATTTTCTTCTCTCTCCGATTATTTCATTTCACCTTTCACTGTCATATAAAGATAAAAATGCCAAAACA
>NW_024661038.1:0-277 GCF_008729295.1 Plectropomus leopardus | reverse complement strand
CTTACACACGCTATAGCATAGAAAGTTTCAAAAACGGCCAAAAACACCAAAATGTGACATGTCGAAAAAATGACCAAGAAAAGCAAGGCTATAGTATGGCAAAAAAGTCAAAAAAGGGCATGTCCCAAAAACAGCTAAAAACAGCTTAAACTCGCATTAAATAGCGTGCTTACAAACGCTATAGCATAGAAAGGTACAAAAATGGTTAAAAACATTATAAAATAGCTCATCGAAAATATGACCAGAAAAGCAAGGCTATAGTATGGCAAAAAAAGTC
>NW_024661037.1:0-382 GCF_008729295.1 Plectropomus leopardus | reverse complement strand
TAAGTATATAAAGATATATTTATATACAGTCCATGGGTAGAACTCCCTCCATCTATATAGATAGATAGATAGATAGATAGATAGATAGATAGATGTACTTTATCGGTCGCAGCAGGTTATTTTAGAGGGTTTTTTAGAGATAGGAAATAAAAAGTACTGGTGTAAAGGGCTTTACATCTAAAGCTTCATTTATATCGAAATGAAACGATGTTTAGGTCCAGGATATTACTTCTTTAAGGATATTTTGTTATTTCTTGGTTTCAGAGAATAAAAGTATCATAAGCAAGCCCACAGAAAGAACAAGGGTTTTCAACATCTACATATTTAGAAATTACAGAATTTACTGGATAGATTTCATGCAAGATTTCATTCGATAGTTTTT
>NW_024661036.1:0-200 GCF_008729295.1 Plectropomus leopardus | reverse complement strand
ATTTAGTTTCCACAGTGTATTTTAGACTTATTATAGGAGCTGAGCTGCAAATTCACTGATTACACTCAAATACACAATCTGGACTACATTTAGGACACATGCATCAACACACACACAGTTATCACAACAGGAAGAAGAAAAGAGACTAAAATGAGACAAACGGTCATTAAGGGGTTAATAACAAACAGTCACTAAAGGGT
>NW_024661035.1:0-644 GCF_008729295.1 Plectropomus leopardus | reverse complement strand
TCCCAGACTGTCAGCAGCTACACTCACACACTGAGCACGGAGGAGATTAGAAATGATTCATTTTGTGTGTGTGTGGATTTTTTTTTTTTTTAGGTGATTAAAAATGACTAAAAAAAAAAAAACTAAATGAAAGAAAATCATATTGATGTATTATAGTTTTTTAAAGCTTGATTTTAAAAAGCACATTTTGTCTGGAACTTAAAGGTTTATAATTCTGAAAATTAATACATATTTGATATTTTTCATATTAATGTATAATATTTTTTTAAAGCTTGATTTTAAAAAGTGCGTCTTGTGTGCAGAGCGGTGTGACTGTGTGATATTAAAGCCTTTTTTAAGACACATTAAAGCTCACAGTGGGGTATTTACTGACATATATGATGTCATACACTAAAACGTGAAAGTCTCTTCAGGTCTTATTTCAGGCTTCTGACCAAAAAACACATAAAAAAGCACGCTGACTTTGAGACGAGGGAACCAGAGGTGCTGAATTCAGGGAACACACAGACATATTCGACACTTTCTGAGAAAAGTTTCTCTGAAAATGAAGCTTTTGCACCAGCGCTCATAAACATGCAGACACGCGCTGAGATCCAGATCTGTCCAAAATCCACCTGCAGACACCTCTGCGTCCAAATCTCTGT
>NW_024661034.1:0-427 GCF_008729295.1 Plectropomus leopardus | reverse complement strand
TAAATGCTCTTTATGTTCAGAAAAAGAATCACAGACATGCTACACAAATAAATTATCTGACTGTGTGTCAATCAAAGCTGAACTCTTTACCCCCTCTCTCTCTCTCTCACTCACACACTCACACACACACACACACACACACACACACACACACACACACACACAATCAACAAAGGGGTGATAAAATGTATAAAAAGGCCAACAGAACCTCGTCAAAATACAAACACAGTCATACATCTCTATGGTTGTCTTAATACTGCATCATTTTCAATAAATCAAATCTGCTTTTTTGCAAGTCAAATTGCACTATTGTTAAAATCTGAACCAACCTTCTTATTGCAGCTGCGATTCCTCACTCCCTGTGACATTTAACAAAATACGAAAACAGCCTGATTGTGTAAGCTGTGTGATTTGGCTGAAGTGTAAA
>NW_024661033.1:0-203 GCF_008729295.1 Plectropomus leopardus | reverse complement strand
ATCATTGGTCGATTTCTCAACATGCTATATTTTGATGTTTTTGGCTGTTTTTTCATCATACTATACTACGGTGTAAGTCGACATGCCATGTCAGGTGGTTTTCAGCTGTGTTTTGGACATGTCATATTTTGACATTTTTCGACATACTATACTATATCATAATTGGTTGATTTTTCCACATACTATACTATGTTGTCATTGGT
>NW_024661032.1:0-254 GCF_008729295.1 Plectropomus leopardus | reverse complement strand
CTTGTGTGTGTGTGTGTGTGTGTGTGTGTGTGTGTGTGTGTGTGTGTGTGTGTGTGTGTGTGTGTGTGTGTGTACATCTCTCTGTAGGGCTAACATGCAGATAGTTTATACTATCTCCTACAGAGCAGATTCCTATCATAGAAGAGAGAGAGAGAGAGACTGGGAGAGGAAAAGGGATCTAAGGATCCAGACAGTGTGAAGTTTTTGGTGTGTGTGTGTGTGTGTGTGTGTTTCCAGAAAGTGTGTCTCAGTGG
>NW_024661031.1:0-1037 GCF_008729295.1 Plectropomus leopardus | reverse complement strand
TAGAAGGAGGAGAATAACAAGACACCAGAGGAAAAGAGGACAAAAGAGGAGTTGGATAAGAAGACAACAGGCGAAAGGAGGACAACATAGAGGAGGAAGGCGAAGGAGAATAAGAAGGACAACACAGAGGAGGAGGAAGGAGGAGAAGGAGGACAACAGAAGAGGAAGGAGATGGAGAATAAGAAGGACAACACAAGGGGATGGAGGAGGAGAATAAGAAGGACCACACAGCGGAGGAGGAAGGAGGAGGAGGAGACGTAGGACAACAGAGGAGGAAGGAGATGGAGAATAAGAAGGACAACACGAGGGGATGGAGGAGGAGAATAAGAAGGACAACACAGAGGAGGAGGAAGGAGGAGGAGGAGAAGAAGGACAGAGGAGGAAGGAGGAGGACAAAGAGAGGGACAACACAGAGGAGGAAGGGGGAAGAGAATAAGACAGACAACAGAGGAGAAAGGAGAAGGAGAATAAAAAGAACAACAAGGGGGAACGAGGAGGAGAATGAGAAGGACAACACAGAGGAGGAAGAAGGAGGAGAATAACAAGACAACAGAGCAAAAGTGGATAAAAGAGGAGGAGAACCAGAAGACAACAGAAAGGAGTACAAAAGAGGAGGAAGGAGGAGGAGAATAAGAAGACAACAGAGGAAAGGAGGACAACACAGAGGAGGAAGGCGTAGGTGAATAAGAAGGACAACACAGAGGAGGAAGGGGAGGAGAAAAAAGACAATGCAGAGGAGGAAGGAGGAGGAGAATAAGAAGGACAACACAGAGGAGGAGGAAGGAGGAGAAGGAGGAGGACAACAGAGGAGGAAGGAGATGGAGAATAAGAAGGACAACAGAGATAGAAGGACAAGGACAAAACAGGAGAAATGAGGTGAATAAGGACAACAGAGACAAGGAGGACAAAAGAGGAGGTAGGAGGAGGACAATAAGATGGACAACAGGAGGAAGGAAGAGGAGAATAAGAAGGATTACACGGGGGAAAGGAGGAGAAGAATTAGAAGGACATCAGAGGAGGTCAACACAGAGGAGGAA
>NW_024661030.1:0-253 GCF_008729295.1 Plectropomus leopardus | reverse complement strand
CCGCCACTCCTAAATGAGTGTAGAGGAAACACTGATTTAGCATGTTAGCTGTCAAGGGTAAAACTAATGAAAGACTGGAGGCAGTATCTTCTGTTAAAATGTTATTGCCATCTCATAAATGCATCCTTATAAACAGCACTCTCTGGGCACTCCTCTTCACTAGACTATCTTTAATCCTCCGGGTCATAAAACCTGAAAAAGGATGGACCAGTTTCCCATCAAACTATCTCTATGGCCACAACCATGATTTTTT
>NW_024661029.1:0-268 GCF_008729295.1 Plectropomus leopardus | reverse complement strand
TAGGTCAAAGGTCAAGGCCATGGTGACCTCATAAACATGTTTTCCGCCATAATTCAATGTAGCCAAGTGTAAAAAACACACACAGTTATTTGAGCACAATAAAAGAAGAGAGACTGCAGTGTTCCTCTAGGATTTTTTTCAGCAGCGGGGGCAGGCTCTCCGGGGAGCCGCGGCGGCGTAAACAAATGACGCTTTTTAAAGGCTGAATGTAAAAATAAAAAATAATAACAAAAATTCAACAATAAAATAATAAAAACAATAAATAATA
>NW_024661028.1:0-648 GCF_008729295.1 Plectropomus leopardus | reverse complement strand
ATATGATGGCCAGAACATTTTTTTGGTGAAGAACATTTAGGGGTGCATGATAACTATCGGGCCGATAATTATCGGGCCGATAACAGGAAATTATGACGTAATTCCGATAAGTCCGATATCATGACGAAAAGCCCCGATAACATATATATTTTTGTCAGCACGGCATTGCCTCGCTCCCACTATGAGACCCGAATGGCCTGCAGTGAATGCTGCGTTCACGTGATGTCGGCATAATCAGAAAATCTCTTTCTCACTGGGAAAAATCACGAATACCCCCTCATGTCAGAAAACAACTTGTTAACTCAGTCATAATTTTAGTAGTTGCTGACTTAAATTGATATCCGCACTATTTTTCCACGTTACACATAAAAAATAGAAATATGAACTTAAAAAGGTCGAAAGAACGACTAGCAAACGAGGGAACAGGGGAATTTATGTTACACCTTGAATGCAGCATGCAGCAGCATGCTTATGAAAACAAAGAACATGGCGTCGATTGTGTGGGACGTCTTCAAAGTTTCCAAAGAAGACAGTTCGCTGGTTACTTGTAACAAATGTTCCAAGCGGGTTCCATGAGGAGGGAGAACTAGCACTAATACTTAAACCTGATCAGCCACCTGAAACATAACCACCGCTTCGACGGAGTTT
>NW_024661027.1:0-413 GCF_008729295.1 Plectropomus leopardus | reverse complement strand
ACCAAATTACACTGGTTAACTGTATCACTGTGCAGAAGGAAGCGTGCATCTACTCATGAACGAGAGGCTCGTACTTGTGACAGCATGCTGATGTAAACATTAACGGCATCCTCCTCAGTAGAGCTGTAATGTAAGCTAGCCCAGTGCTCAGTGCGAGGTAAGATTAAAAAACAAATAAAGATAATTTTAATAATAAAAGATAAATAAGAAAAATGCTCAAACTGTAAATAAGTGATAAATGACAGAAAAAATAAAGAAATATGTCAGAAATAATAAAAGGATATAGGAGGTAGTAAAACTGTGAAACAGACCAAAATGTATAAATAAATAGTCAATAGATAAATTGATAACATTCAAGTAAAAGCCAAACTAAGACGCTAGTTTTCATTGCTGCCTATAATCACAACAGTGAG
>NW_024661026.1:0-674 GCF_008729295.1 Plectropomus leopardus | reverse complement strand
ATAATATTACTATCACTACTACTACTACTACTTATAATAATAATGATAATACCTCTACCACGACTACTACTACTACTACTAATAATAATAATAATAACAATACCACTACTACTACTAATACTACTCCTACTCCTACTTCCAGTACTAATGAAAGAATTCGAGGATGGAGGATCCGACGGAGCTGAACTCTTTCTGGCGCTCACGTTGATGAGGAAGGTTTTGCTGTTGAGCAGGTTGGAGAACTGGTTGAGCGCCTGAGCCACGATGGCCCTGCGGGCTTCTGGGATTTGTATTTTCCCAGTGATCATCGTGTCGTTGGCGCCGTCTTTGGAGGGCAGGAAGAAGTTTCTGTCGGTGTAGGTTTTATAGTCGAGGAAGGGGATCCGAGCCTCGCTCAGGTCGCTGGTGTGATCCTCCATCTCTATCATCAGATCTGAGACACACACGTGCACACACACACACACACACACACACAGAAACGTCATGAGATATTTTATAATGTCAACATGATGAAGAGAAAACTAAAAACACGAGTCAAAGTTTCCAGATTCAGCGGCAACTGTTTACAAATTACTGATAATTTCACTGGTAAATAAAATAAAATGGAAGATTAAATTACCTGAAAATAAGAAAAAAAGGGAAAAAGCAAAAATAAACAAGAAGTGGTCTAAAAA
>NW_024661025.1:0-322 GCF_008729295.1 Plectropomus leopardus | reverse complement strand
GTGTGTGTGTGTGTGTGAGTGTGAGTGTGAGAGAGAGAGAGAGAGAGAGTTTGAGTGCTGAAAAGGCGCTCTAATCTTTATCCATGTAACAAGTGAAAACAATGAGTGCACACGCACACACACACACGCACACACACACACACACACACACACACACACACACACACACACACACACACACACACACACACACAGACACGCACACTCTCCACCCTCCTGCTGCTCTCAGCATCTCCCCACTGTGGCAGCAGCACAATTCCCAGAAACTGCCCACCACCATCCTCAACACACACACATACACACACACACACACACACACACA
>NW_024661022.1:0-456 GCF_008729295.1 Plectropomus leopardus | reverse complement strand
ACACACACACACACACACACACACACACACACACACACACAGGACTGAGATAAAACTTCTGGTCCAGACTAGATCAGGGATCAGAGTTCGCCTGCTGTTGAAGCTGCTGTCTGAGGCAGGTGAGACGATGAGCACCTGGTGATGAAAGAGTTAATGCAGCCAGACTCCACCTGCTCTGGTTTGAGGGTCACTTTCTCACGCCTCTACAACTTTAGGACATTTTTAGGATTTTAGGACATTTAGAAAAAGCTTTGATACGTTTATGATCTCTGAGTTATTCCATTAAACTGACCTGTCTTTGTCTGTCTCCATCTCTTTGTTTTTCTGTCTCCGTCTCTCTTTTTTTCTCTGTCTCTGTCTGTTTTTTTCTGTCTCTGTCTCTTTTTTTCTGTCTCTGTCTGTTTTTTTCTCTCTGTCTGTTTTTCTCTGTCTCTGTCTCTTTTTTTTCTGTCTCTG
>NW_024661021.1:0-341 GCF_008729295.1 Plectropomus leopardus | reverse complement strand
CCTATTATTCACGTTCGCATGTATGTGTGTGTGTGTGTGTGTGTGTGCGTGTGTGCATGTGTGTGTGCTTGTGTGTATGTGCGTGCATGTGTGCAGCTGTGGTAGACAGGTGCTGGCAGATTGGTGACAGCCTGTCTTCCCAGTATGCACCTGGATGCTGTCCACATCACTGCCATTTATTCCATAATAATTAAACCAGACACACATTGCTGACCCTTTGGTCCCTCATTGTGTGTGTGTGTGTGTGTGTGTGTGTGTGTGTGTGTGTAGATGTGCGTTTGTGCGCAAACTGAAAGTGATGTACTTGGATTATCCCCCCTCCATTCATCCGTCCCACACCT
>NW_024661020.1:0-1126 GCF_008729295.1 Plectropomus leopardus | reverse complement strand
TTTTCATTTACTACAGGTGCAAAAACTGCTGGGTAATGCAGTACAAAATACTGGTATTAGGGTGTCAAACACTCCTCAAAAAGTCTTGTTGGAGTTTGCCCCAAGTTCTTTATTTTTTGAACTTTGTGATCACTGTAACTTTAATTGCTTAAGGACAATCATGACAGATAAGCATTTCCCCACACTGCACTGGATTTTTGCATTAGCACAGGTAACACATTCAGAATATTAGACAGCAGGCAGACAGATCATGTTTTAATGACATGTATGTGTAGTATATTTCTTTGGTCTTCCTCTGCCCCCCTCAGGGTTTACATAAAGGCAACTGAATCAGTGAAAAGTCTATTCCCGTTTGATTGCTTATACAGAAATGATATGCCATGTTGTGATTTTGCAATAGTGTTTTACTGTGTGGTGAAAAGGTGGTGTTTCTCCTGCAGGGCAGCCCAGTCAGACAGCATATCAGAATTAGTTTGCCAGCACATCATATATACCATTAGAGATTAGACTGTCTTGGTAAAAGGAAGAAATATTCTTTCTCTGGGTTTATTTTAATTTAAAATGTTTTGATAAAATCATATATGCAAGCTGTGAGTTGACATTTGTTACAATTTACCCCACTTTTTTTAGGTTGCTAAAGTTGGAAAACTTGTTTGTACTATAGGTACTATAGGCACTATAGGCATCTTTCCTTGTTTTTTTTCCACACAGGATAGGTTTTTGGATCAGACTTTCTGCCCGACATGGGAAATAGAGATGCCAAGTTTGAATTATAATTGATTCCTGCATTAGAAAACAATTACTCATCGCTAACTTTTCATATGCCTTATTTGAAGGTATGACAATAACAATTGATATAACCTTTCTAAACAAATGCACTCAAAGTCTTAGAGTTCACATTTAAGTTTTCTGAGTTTGCACTGCTGTTGTCTGGAAATGTATACTATACAGGTATTATTTCTTACTTACTCAAAATGGAACTCCTGATACTTAAGCAAACATAAAAAGCTAATTATGGCACCTACTGAACCTGTACTGCAGAGAATAAGTATGCATTGCTTTTTGCTCATGAATGTTTGTAAAACAATAATACATGATAATATTGATAAGATAATGATAATAATGT
>NW_024661019.1:0-287 GCF_008729295.1 Plectropomus leopardus | reverse complement strand
GCAAAATTAGCGGGTTTTTGGACTTTTTTGGCTTCAATTTCCACTTTGTCCACTATGGCGCGTCTCTACAAGCTAGAATATGTGGTTTTCAGACATTTTGAGACGTGTCAAATTTTGACCTTTTTCGCCATACTATACTATTGCCTTGTTCGCCATTTGTTCCAACACGCTAAATTAGCGTTTTTTTTTGGTTTTTACTTTTTTGGCCTCTATTTCCACTTTGTCCACTATGGCGCGTCCCTACAAGCTAGAATATGTGGTTTTCAAACATTTTGAGACGTGTCAAA
>NW_024661018.1:0-235 GCF_008729295.1 Plectropomus leopardus | reverse complement strand
ACTGTCCCATTGTCTTTCAAATCTACAGTAAAACTCATTCAGGCTGTCGGCCAGACGCAAGTCATTGGCAGCTTGTGGGGCTCTGGGTTTGTAGTTGGTTATCTGCCTGGGCCCCCTCCACACAGAGGCAGTGTCACCGGCTGAGAACTGGTGTTGGAGTTTCTCAGAGTACAAACGTTTAGCTCTTATCACCTCCTTGCTAAACGCATACTTTGCCTCTCTGAAACCGTCTCTG
>NW_024661017.1:0-394 GCF_008729295.1 Plectropomus leopardus | reverse complement strand
CCTCTCAAAATTTGACATTTTTCGACATACTATAGTATGATGTTTTCATCCAGTTTTTCAACATGCTATATTATGACGTTTTGGGTCTATTTTGGCCTTCATTTTCACACTGTATACTATGATGCGTCTCTACAAGCTATAATAAGTTGTTTTCAGCCATTTTTATGTCATCTCAAAATTTGACATTTTTCGACATACTATACTATGGGGGTTTTGGCCAGTTTTTCAACATGCTAAATTATAATGTTTTTGGCCTTTTTTGGCCTTTATTTCACCTTTTTATACTATGATGCATCTCAACAAGCTATAATAAGTCATTTTCAGCCATTTTTATGACCTGTCAAAATGTGACATTTTTTGACATACTATACTATGGCGTTTTTGGCCATTTTTT
>NW_024661016.1:0-478 GCF_008729295.1 Plectropomus leopardus | reverse complement strand
ATGATGTTTTTGACTGTTTTTAGCTTTTATTTCCACCTTGTTCACTATAAACTGTTTAAATGTCCTATAATATAACATTTTTAGCCATTTTCGTGACATGTCAAAATATGACATTTTTCGACATACTATACTATGGCGTTTTTTTTGCCCATTTTTTTGAAGTACTGAAGTATGATGTTTTTGGCTGTTTTTAGCTTTTATTTCCACCTTGTTCACTATGAGGCATCTAAATGAGCAGGGATATAATTTTTTTAGCCATTTTCATGACATGTCAAAATGCGACATTTTTCGACATACTATACTATGGCGTTTTTGCCCATTTGTTTAACGTACTAAAATATGATGTTGTTGGCTGTTTTTAGCTTTTATTTCCACCTTGTTCACTACGAGGCCTCTAAATAAGCTATGATGTATCATTTTTAGCCATTTTTACGACATGTCAAAATATGACATTTTTCGACATACTATACTATGGCGT
>NW_024661015.1:0-390 GCF_008729295.1 Plectropomus leopardus | reverse complement strand
CCATGTTAATTAGTGAAAGCGGCTTTTTTCTATTCTTCTATACAGACCAAGTTGTTGACCCAAGCTTTAAGCTAACACATCCTCATATCTAAACGAAAGGTCGTTTACTAATTACTCCCAAAACAAGTTTTAAACACATGGCAAGGCAAGGCAAGTTTATTTGTATAGCACGTTTCAGCAACAAGGCAATTCAAGGTGCATCACACAGAACATTGAAATACAACAACAGGGGGAAAGGAAACACATTTAAAACATTATAAAAGAAGCATGTAAAAGGTGATTAAAAAAAAGCAAGTGGGAAAACAACAGATAAAACCCAAAAATATAAAAACACATATATTGAAATAAGAGTTGCAGTGCAGAGTTTCGAAGTAAAATATAAAATTTAAA
>NW_024661014.1:0-280 GCF_008729295.1 Plectropomus leopardus | reverse complement strand
AATAAACGTAGTCCAGTGACATTGGACGATATGAAAAATCATGCCAAAATTATTTACCTAAGTAATTGTGCTTCATGATATTATCCCAATAATCATCACACACTGCATAAAACTATTAAAATGGCACTACTGCAATCACTTCAAAGTTTTTTAACTATTTTAAAAAACATCCAATGAAGTGTGCCAATGATCAAGATCAGTATTGTTTTTTTAGGCTGGCACACATGCAGCCTTTTTTTGTTTTGTTTTTTGTTTTACATTGTCTCTTATTGCTGGCTGA
>NW_024661011.1:0-346 GCF_008729295.1 Plectropomus leopardus | reverse complement strand
AAGCTCATGTGCTTGTGGCCCCGGGCCCCCAAAACATTACATCTGCCCCTGGTAATAATAATGAGAGCTCAGCGCGAGCGGCCGGATGAGACACGGAGCGATGCGTCCTGCTGTTTCTAAATAATTCATTCAAAGTCTGATTAAAGCTGAAACTAACACAAAGTCGTCTGTAGAGTCTAAAGAAGTCACTTTCCATCGTTGAATATTTGACTGTTTGTTGGTTCAGACACTTTGGTGCTGTGAGGAGAAGCTGCGCTCTGCTTGTCTGTCTCACTGCGCTGCTGTCGGACCGTCAGCCGTTTGATCCGTGACAATGAAACACGGTGGAAGCACATACGTATGACTC
>NW_024661010.1:0-342 GCF_008729295.1 Plectropomus leopardus | reverse complement strand
CATCCAAAGTCTGATTAAAGCTGAAACTAACACAAAGTCGTCTGTAGAGTCTAAAGAAGTCACTCTCACCTCTGCAGATGTGTCTGTTTCAGACACTTTGGTGCTGTGAGGAGAAGCTGCGCTCTGTTTGTCTGTCTCACTGCGCTGCTGTCGGACCATCGGCTGTTTGATCCACCATGATGAAACGCTGTGGCTGTCAAACACTCAGCTGTTCGACAGTCAAAGTCTTTGACTGCATTTGGTTCTCCACAGCTGTTCTTATTATCACTGGCTGTTGGTGCTGTCTGTCAAAACATGGCTGGGATGCGTTTTATCGACATTCTGTCGACTACGTCTCATATT
>NW_024661009.1:0-1490 GCF_008729295.1 Plectropomus leopardus | reverse complement strand
GAAGATGTGAGAAGCTGAACAAAGGCATTATTTCCTGTGGCTAAATGCCATGCTTCACAGTCACTTTATGCGTCATGTTTCTTTGAGCTTTATTTTAAACAGCCATTTTTTTTAAAGCAGATCTTAAGGCTACGTCTCTTCTTCACTGTCAAGGACTATCCTGGCAGGCTTTGTGAAGGCTTTCAAAAGCATCAAGCAGAAGAGCCACGCTAAGGTTTAACACAGCTGCATCCAGTTGAACCTATTAGCCTCGTTAACTTCATGTTCAGGGCTACAGCCAAACTGACAGACCTATGTCTATTTGCAATGAAAGAGCACTATCAGCTTGTTGATTGTATATAAACCATCCATTCAGACGCTGGAGAACTGTTGAATTAAAAATAAAACCCAGTTAAGTAACTAGTAAAAACGAATTTACTGAATTCACTGAAGGGCTTTCAATTGACCACAGATGTGATTGATAACATTGTTTAACTGAAGCCAGAAGTGCTTTTGTGGCAAATAATTTTCCCTAATTGGTGTGCATACTTTCCCTGTCTGTACAAATGTTTTCACCAGAAGCCTGTGTTCATGTTATGCCACTGCACATGAGAAATATTGTAAGAAAACGGCACATAATACACGACAAGTTACGAAAAGTCAATGGTATCTTACGGTTTGGACAACACATTCTCAGTCGGAACTTGTCAAATACAGATGTTTTGTTAACGGCCCTAAACGTCAAAGTATGACTCCTCTAACCCCTCCTGCGTAGGTTTTGAATGCCCAGGGACAACTTGTGCATTTGTATTTTATACTAAACTTCTACTCTTTAAAGAAAATATACAGATTATGCTTGTTTAATGCATATAGTGTCCCCCCAATTTTTCTGTGTACTTCTTCAGGTTTAGACAACAAAATGTCACCTTAGAATAATGCAGTTTTATCTGACACTTTTGTAAAAACTGACTTATTCATATATTCTTGCTCTGTGGCAATGTATTAACATTGTGTGGGTTTTTTTTTTTTTATTTATGTGCATTTTTTTATTTTTTACCAAGAAAACAAAAACTTCATATAATTTATGCTATTTGTAAAGCAAACCTTTGAAGCTTAATATCTCAAAACCCATCAGAGTGTTTGTAGGACCTTATAATTCTGTTCTGTTAGTAAGTTTGAGCACATCTGACTCTACATGTTAGCCCTGTGATAATCTACTGACCTGTTCAGGGTGCAACCTGTCTCTCACCCATTGTATGCTGTCATACCCCCCCACAATAATTACAATGTATTTATATCAGCCACCAATGAAGATAATTGTGCCAGCAATTAGCATGAAATACAGCAACAGTCATCTGCCAATGGCATTTATGCCAACTAGGCCAGGTGACACAAATCGGAGCAACAGACTTAACATAACCCTAATCCTAAATCGCATGATTCTATATAAAGTAGTGAAAATTAGCTCCATATTGACCATCGACAACATTTAAGTACCGCTTCCATATTTT
>NW_024661008.1:0-260 GCF_008729295.1 Plectropomus leopardus | reverse complement strand
TACATCTGCCCCTGGTAATAATAATGAGAGCTCAGCGCGAGCGGCCGGATGAGACACGGAGCGATGCGTCCTGCTGTTTCTAAATAATCCAAAGTCTGATTAAAGCTGAAACTAACACAAAGTCGTCTGTAGAGTCTAAAGAAGTCACTTTCACCTCTGCAGATGTGTCTGTTTCAGACACTTTGGTGCTGTGAGGAGAAGCTGCGCTCTCTTTGTCTGTCTCACTGCGCTGCTGTCGGACCATCGGCTGTTTGATCTTC
>NW_024661007.1:0-545 GCF_008729295.1 Plectropomus leopardus | reverse complement strand
GCTGTGAAACATTGGACCCAATACCTACAAAAAAGTCTTTTGAAGCCATATTGTAAAACCAACAGGAAGTGAGCCATTTTGATTTGAATTTGTAATTTTAGTGTATTTTTGGTCATTTTCAGGGGTCGTAATTTTTGCACTTGTCCTAGAGCTTTCATCAGATTGACTTCAAATGTTATGGCTACCTTCATACTTATTATGAGTTTTCATTGAAAGGCGTTACCGCGGTGGGGTGGACATTTTTGATGTTTCAACATGACATCAAAAACTGTTGTAACATCGCCCCAGATGGACAGATCTTTACAAAGTTTCACAGATTTGATAAGAGTCCATGCCTGAAGACATCTGCAGTGCAATTTTGAATCTTAGTCATAGCGCCACCTATTCGTAGCAGGAAGTTACTTTTTTTACTCTTTGATTTTTCCACTGTAGCAGGTTGACTTGCATTGGGGTGCGAGGGCCCATTCATTGCTGCTTGCAGCTTCAATTAGGGCCCGAGCACCGAATAGTGCAAGGACTCTCTTGAAACTGAAGGAATTATTATT
>NW_024661006.1:0-285 GCF_008729295.1 Plectropomus leopardus | reverse complement strand
ATATTTACTGATTTTGTTTGTTACGCTCGTGTTTACGCACAACAAATTGATCACAATTTGTATTCAAAACAACTGTGATACACTTTTATAAACTAAATAGTTACATTCAGACTGTTCAGGTCAAAAAATGCTCCGTTGAAACCCATTCAAACTGACATTTTTGATCCCACAGCCATCAGAGCAGAAAAACAGGACTTGTATTATTTCTGGGTGTCATTCTGGGCTTTTGACTCTGAATTTGTCAAAATGACAAATTCAGAGTCAAAAGCCCAGAATGACACCCAG
>NW_024661005.1:0-344 GCF_008729295.1 Plectropomus leopardus | reverse complement strand
GGAGTTTGCATGTTCTCCCCGTGTCTGCAGTTCTCTCCGGGGTCTCCAGCTTCCTCCCACAGTCCAAAGACATGCAGCTCAGGTTGACTCTAAATTGCCTTGGCCCTGAGATGGTTAAAGTCAATGAGGGTTGCAACAGTATGAGATTGTCATGGTACAATTAACATCTCTGAAAGTATCACATTTTTATCGTATATGATATAACACAATTACTTGAGAGTTTTAAGCATTTAACGCAGTTAATGACCTATGACCTGTCCACAGTCAGTCAACTGCTGCAGGTTATAGAGTGCTCTTGGGATGATGTTTTTCTGTAGGCCAGCCCGAAGGCTAGTGTCGCTGTG
>NW_024661004.1:0-346 GCF_008729295.1 Plectropomus leopardus | reverse complement strand
ACATGTGCATCCAATGCATGCACAGATAGAGGCAGACATACAGACAAGACCTCAATTAATGAGGCATGAATTCAGTGGTGGACACAGCTTACCTTCTGAGTGTTCATTTTTAAACCAGTACAGTGAATCCTTATGTTGTGTGCGTGTATGTGTGTGTGCGTGTGCGTGCGTGTGCGTGTGTGTGTGTGTGTATGTGTATGCATGCACATTTGTGCAGAGCCAAACAGCCAAGGGCTCTCTGGTTTGATGGCTTTCTGTTATGACTCCATTATGCTGATGGCTTTGGTTCTGTTCCAAGTTCTCTGATTGTGTGTGTGTGTGTGTGTGTGTGTGTGTGTGTGTGTGT
>NW_024661003.1:0-315 GCF_008729295.1 Plectropomus leopardus | reverse complement strand
AATTTAAAATCCAGTGAGTGTCCTTGTGCACACACCAGCATGATTCATTACACAGAAGGTCGGTTATTCTACACAATGATGACAGAATGAACAAAATCACACCGTCTGAGCTGAATGTCAACGTAGGATTCAGGGCTGAAAGTGTGTGTGTGTGTGTGTGTGTGTGTGTGCGTGCGCGTGTGCACAAGAGTTATGTTGCTCTGTATAACTTTTACAACAGGCTAATAAAACAGCAGAGAAACATGGCTCAATACAGAGACGAGGGGAGGAAAGAAAATAGCAGGCACTATCACATATTTAGATACACACACACAC
>NW_024661002.1:0-219 GCF_008729295.1 Plectropomus leopardus | reverse complement strand
TGTGTGTGTGTGTGTGTGTGTGTGTGTGTGTGTGTGTGTGTGCTGGTGTGTGTCATGTGTTTAACAAAGACATAAGCTGGTGGTCTCTGTGATGTAGAGACCTCCTGATGTCTCCTTGGGTCTTTGCAGGCTCAGTTCACACCTCCTCGCCCCAGATGAGTCGTAGGTTAACTCGGTCGGTCGGTCGGTTAAATGTGCGGTAATGTAGTTTCAGGGCAG
>NW_024661001.1:0-268 GCF_008729295.1 Plectropomus leopardus | reverse complement strand
TGGCACACACACACACACACACACACACACACACACACACACACACAGACACACACGCTCTGAGCAGACAGGCACACTTCTCACTGACATCTCAGCAGAGGCCAGCTGCTTCACACTGATGATTAACACACACACACACACACACACAGACACGTGCATTTTCAATGTGTGTTTGTGTGTGGATTATTTAGGAAGTGTTGGCGTGTCTGTTTGACATGTGACACTGTGTGTGTTTGTGTGAGTGTGTGTGTGTGTGTGTGTGTGTGTG
>NW_024661000.1:0-414 GCF_008729295.1 Plectropomus leopardus | reverse complement strand
TGTGTGTGTGTGTGTGCGTGTGTGTGTGTGTGTGTGTGTGTGCCTGTGCATGTGTCTGTAGGAGTGAGAGTCTGAGTGCAGAGAGCCGCTCGGTGCAGAGCAGCCCCAGTTACAGACTGATGAAGTCCAGGAGCGAGTCTGACCTCTCCCAGCCCGAGTCAGATGAGGAGGGATACACTCTGGTAGAGCTTGTGCACACACTCACACTCACACACACATTCACACTCACACACACACATTCACACACACATTCACACTCACACTCACACTCACACACACACACACACACACACACACACACACACAGGTGGTATTTTTGTGTTTATTACAGTTCTCTGGTGCTGTGAAAGCTACGTCCGTCTTTGTGTTTTGTCTTTCAGAGTGGACGGAGAAACGTGGACCTGGACTTGGCGT
>NW_024660999.1:0-201 GCF_008729295.1 Plectropomus leopardus | reverse complement strand
TCAGACTCAACATATTAAGTCAAGTGCCTCCATCCTAACAGTAAAAGGCCGTAGGGGTGTGTGTGTGTGTCTGTCTGTCTGTGTGTGAGGTGATGTTGGAAAAAAGCACATGCTGAGATGACACACAGTGGATACATTAAAGTTAATGGAAGGCAAACAAATGAACCAGTGTATGCCAGTGTGTTCTGAATCCTTTTTTTA
>NW_024660998.1:0-1703 GCF_008729295.1 Plectropomus leopardus | reverse complement strand
AGCCATGCTTTAAGAATTGGTGACCCTTGCATGAGGCCAAATCACAAAAAGGTTGCCCCCGTGTTAAAGCCAAATCCATACACTGCCAAATTTCATAGATGTATGACTATTTATGCTATTGTAGAACCCTAATATTTGAATTCATATAATTTTGCCAGAAATATGTCCCAAAAAAGGGGTTTGGGCCAGCGGAGACCAAATGGCCCTGAGTGGGGGATGCTCGTTATTAACTTACGATCAGGAAATAATAGTGGAAAAAAATTAACAGAAAACATCATGAGGGCTGCACTTGCTCCTGACCTAATATAAATAAAATACATTATCGCAATTAAGAAGACATTTCTCAAGAACAGTTGGTGAATGAGGCCCATTAACAGGAGTTTTTGCAGACAAAAAAGGAAACAAAAAGATAAAAAAGTTTGATGAGAAAAAGTGTTTTCTGATCTCTATAAAGTGTACTGCGTTGGGGTCCACAGCAGGATCCATAAACCACTAGCTGACAAATACTCAGCAGGCAGATATTCACCAACAGCCACACACACAGAGATTTGTCCTGAGCACATGAATAGGGGTCCTTTCTGCTGAGTTCCGGGGGAGGTGGTGGCCACCCCACTGCCTCATTGATTTATCCAACAGCCTGCTCCTGTTTAAAGCCCAGCTGTCTCTGTCCACACACACATGTAGTATGTGGCAATGCATGCACTCACACACACATATAATGTTCTCTCATACACGTGCGGCCATTTGCTGCCATCCTGGCAACTGCTGTTTTGTCACTCTGCTCTATCGCTGCTGAGGCTGGCCTCGCACCAGAGGTGCAGCGTGCGTGTGTTTGTGTGTGTGTATTTGTGGGAACAGAGGAATGAATCTGGAATGTATTTGCTGTTAATATCTGCCAGCCATCATCTCTACTTCATGCTGACTATGTTTATTACGGTCACACCCACTCAAACACACACAGACTCAACTGACCCATCATCTCTGCTGATGGTCCTATTGATGGCTACGGTCTGAGGTGAAGCTGATCGTTTAGATCTATACGCCTGCAACATCCCACTGCTGGGGCATTTTTCTATCATGATACAATAGAGGATAAAGTTGGTAAGTGTGATGTCCAATTTAGATGTTAACCCTATGAAACCTGAACAAACTGGCTTGATTTCTGTCAAAAACATAGAAAGGAGATGTTTAGCAACTTCATAAGAAAATGGCCCAAAAATTGGCAAGAAATTATTGAAAAGTTACAAACAATGACCTGAAAATAATTAAGTATTATCTAACCCTCCTGTTCTGTTAATTTCAGCTTAATTATCCTAATGATCCTGGTCAAAAATGGCAATCAACTTTAGATGATTATTAAACCATAAAAATACAAACATTATTACCTAATTTTATATTATCTTTTACTCAGTTTTTCTGAGAAATATTATATATGTATTAGGACTGTCAATCAATTAAAATATTTAATCATGATTAATCGCATGATTACCCATAGTTAATTCATGATTAATCGCAAATTAATCACACATTTTTTGTCTGTTCTAAATGTACCTTAAAGAGTTATTTTTCAAGTTTTTTGTACTCCTATCAATACGATAGTGCTTTATACAAATGTATGTATGTAAATGTAAATAAATATGCTGAAAGAGAAACTTTAGCGTATTTCTGTAGAGAAATTGTGATGACCAGTAGACACAGGCACG
>NW_024660997.1:0-322 GCF_008729295.1 Plectropomus leopardus | reverse complement strand
GGGGGCCGCCTGCAGCTTTAACGAGCGCCCGGCGGTGCACTAATGAAGCCCCTGCCCCGGCGGGGAGGCGTTTTGGGGTGTGAGAGGAGACGCAGGTCAGCGAGCTTTACGGCCTCCATCTCTTCATTACGCTAATCGCTAACACGCCGCCGCCGCGCTGAGTCACCGCTCAGACATGTCCGCCGGCTGCGCACGTGTTCGCTCCTCCATCGTACCTGCAGATTAACGGCTAATTCAGCGTGAAGCTCCTCGTCTCGTTTGTGAGGCGCAGAACGGCGCCCTCTGTGGCCGCAGAGAGTAACTGCAGAAAATCGCAAAACTT
>NW_024660995.1:0-509 GCF_008729295.1 Plectropomus leopardus | reverse complement strand
TCTTGGTAAAATTCTCCCGTTATCTTAGAAAGCAGAAGGAAAAAAAAAGTATGAATGTATGGCTGCTTAGGGCTTCTGTACTATACACATGCATTTAATGGAGAGACGTCAGAGCAAGGGGGCACCTCGGCAGTGCCCAGAAGGCAAACTGGTCCATATAGAGACTTGAAACAGCAACCCTCCAGTCCCCAAGCCAAGTCCCTATTACCTGTGCTACTGCCCAGAACTGTCTCATCAGTGTCTGTCCTCACAGTGTATCATGTCCCTTTCCCTCTCCATCTTTATCCAAGCCTTCCAACTGAACACAACAGACTAACCTGTCAATCACACCGTGGTTACCAGAGAAACGTCTGCATTCCTGCGACGTGGAACTTCATACTGTGAGCCAACTGCAGGCCTTCGCTGTTGTCATGGCAGCAGCATGATTGATAGGCTCCTTGGGGAAGGAGAGCCATTTCAATCTTCCTCTCTCTGTTGACAGCAGGTAAAGATGACTTTCACTGGGGCCA
>NW_024660994.1:0-228 GCF_008729295.1 Plectropomus leopardus | reverse complement strand
TGTGTGTGTGTGTGTGTGTGTGTGTGTGTGTGTTTGTCTGTGTGTGTGTGTGTGTGTGTGTGTGTATGTGTGTGTGTGTGTTTGTTTGTCTGTGTGTGTGTGTGTGTGTGTGTGTGAGAGAGAGAGAGAGAGAGAGAGAGAGAGAGAGAGAGATCAAGGTCCGAGCGAGGAGCTGCCAATCGCTGCAGACCAGCTAAGAAAAGTAAATTCCCTGCTGTCCTCTGTCCC
>NW_024660992.1:0-798 GCF_008729295.1 Plectropomus leopardus | reverse complement strand
ATCACTGACAGATCCCAGACTGTCAGCAGCAAAAAAAATCTACTTTGTATTGAAAACATTGAAAATAATTCGTTTTTTGTATTTTATTTTTCATCCAAAAAAATAGTGACATCATGACAAAAACTTGGCATTTAGAGGGTTAAAAAAATTTTTAAAAATTAAAAAAAATATTAATAATTAGGGCTAATGTAGGTTAAAAAAATAAACTCCATTAAGAAGAAAATCATATTAATGTATAATATAGTTTTTATAGCTGGATTTTGAAAAGCGCATTTTGTGCACAGAGCGATACGAGTGTGTGTAATATTAAAGCGGGCCTTAAGGGGTTAATATCCTTAAGTGTTATTTTGGCGAACTAAAAATGTTCTGTCACACTTGACCTGTAAGCTAATATTCCACCACAGAGGAGGTGAGCAGCGGTGACGCTGATCCCAAAAGCCTCTCACAGCAATAAGCCAATTACTCCCCTCGCTGGGTAGTAGCAAAGGTCAAAGGTCAAACACAGTCCACAGCTTCGGTCCACGCTGAAATATCTGAACGTTCTGATGGACTGTCATGAAATTCGGGTCATACGTCGTACTAATGGATCCTGGTGATGATGGTGACCTGGCCGGGGGCCAATCACTGCAGCCCCAAACATGTTTCTGGGATTTCAGGACATTTCTTGGATTTTGGGACATTTTCAGGATTTTATGATGTTTCTAGGATTTTATGATGTTTCTAGGATGTTGGAGGATTTAACTGTTTGCACCCTTTTTTTCTTCTTCGGGTTTTAAATTGTATTGATTGGTAAACAGA
>NW_024660991.1:0-265 GCF_008729295.1 Plectropomus leopardus | reverse complement strand
TCCTCAGCATCCTCAGAGACTCGGTGAGAACACACACACACACACACACGTACGTATGCACACACACACACACACACACACGTACGTATGCACGCACGCACACACACACACACACACACACACACACACGTACGTATGCACGCACACACACACACACACACACACGTACGTATGCACGCACACACACACGTACGCACGCACGCACGCACGCACGCACGCACGTACTCACGCACACACACACACACACACACACACACACACACAC
>NW_024660990.1:0-384 GCF_008729295.1 Plectropomus leopardus | reverse complement strand
GTCTGTCTGTTGAACACTGTCCACTCTGACAGACAGATAGACGGGTCGAGACACACACACACACACACACACACACACACACAGACAGAGATGTAAATGGATGACTGTCAGTCTTCACCATCGTTCCCTCCTGACAGGAATACCAATCATCTTTGAGAGTGTGTGTTACTCTGTGTGTGTGTGTGTGTGTGTGTGTGTGTGTGTGTGTGTGTGTGTGTGTGTGTGTCAGGGGAGTTGGAGCAGACAGTTGAATATCATCAGTATTCAGAGATGGACGACTCTTTCTCTGCAGTTATTTCCTTACAGCTCTCACTGCCTGCTAACACACACACACACTGTAACACACACACACACACACACTGTAACACACACACACACACACAC
>NW_024660989.1:0-405 GCF_008729295.1 Plectropomus leopardus | reverse complement strand
TAAAATTCATTTTCTTTTAACTTTTTTCTTTAATTTCTTGCTATTTTTTGGCTGATATTTTTGAGTTGCTCGTCGCCCTGTTACCATGTTTTTGAAAGAAATCAGGCCAATGTGCTCAGGTATCAAAGTGTTAACACAAGTTTACACACACACACACACACACACACACACACACACACACACACAGTTGAGAAAGCGAATGAAGGATCATGACTCCGCAGTGCGTGGTAAACACACAGAGACAATTATGAACACTCCACACACACAGTCTTAGGTATTCATCTGTTGCAAAAAAGGCACACACATACAGCAGATGCATTTAACACAAGTTTGAGGACACACACTGAGGACACACACCCAGTGTATGGGAGGTGGTGACAGGTCAGAGAAGAGTCATTAATCATG
>NW_024660988.1:0-462 GCF_008729295.1 Plectropomus leopardus | reverse complement strand
ATTTTTAGAATTTTAACGGTTTAAATGCCAGGTTTTTGACATGATGCTACTAAGTTTTTTAGATTAAAAAAAACCCACCCACAAAAAAGGAATAATTTTCAATATATTACAGGCAAGGTAGATTTTTTATTTTTATTTTAACAGTCTGGGATATGTCAGTGATCAGCAGCAGCATTGGGTGTGACAGGTCATCTAGTGGAAATGGCATGTATTTTCTTCTTATGCCAAATATGGTCAAAATTACATCCTCAGGTAGAAAATAATAAAAATGACAAATTCCAAGTCAAAAGCCCAGAATGACACCCAGAAATAATACAAGTCGTGTTTTTCTGCTCTGATGGCTGTGGGATCAAAAATGTCAGTTTGAATGGGTTTCAATGGAGCATTTTTTGACCTGAACAGTCTGAATGTAACTATTTAGTTTCCACAGTGTATTTTAGATTTATTGTAGGAGCTGAGCTG
>NW_024660987.1:0-3697 GCF_008729295.1 Plectropomus leopardus | reverse complement strand
TATATATTCCAATGGGGTGTTCAATAACCAGTCCAGCTCTAAAAATCTGGATGTGGAAGCAGATGATTGAGTTGTTGGCAGCCTTCCACAAATAAGTGAATGTAAATGTGTGAGTTAGAAAAAAATCATCACAGGGACAATTGGATGTTGAAATGAGCTATGGAGACGGAAGCCATTTTTTTTTTTGTGTCAGGCTGTAAACATGTTTATTTCCGCTCAAAACTCAGGCATTTTAATACGGGGGACTTACTCTGTTTTTGTGGCACTTCGGCACTGGCTTCATTTTTCAGCCTGGGAGGTTGCTGCTTGTCCGCGACACAAATCCAATGCACATTTTGCAATAAGGCGGTCATTAAAAATACCCCACTCTTTTACTCTGCCAAACTGACTTGGCAACAGTCAGATTATGTTGCATCAGGACAGTTTTTGGAAACATAATCGTGTTTTTCATTGTACTTTCCACTGTAGCTGCACTGAATTATGTTATCCCTGAATTAGGGTGGAGTACATGCTCCCAAAAAACCAGCATGTATCCAACATGTGTCTGCCTACATCAATAGGCAAAAGTGTTTGTAGCTGTTACGAGCTGCCACACTTTAAGGGGGGCTGAAAAGCCCGCTCTCATTAAAAGGGACAAGATGTTTGAATTGTTTAAATAAGGGTATAACACTGTGTTATGCTGCTGGCCTGCAGCTGACTAAAGGACTGTCATTTTATTTTGAGTACTGAGATTGAGAAAAACTTGTCCGTCACAGTGCTGTGGAATTCATTTACGTAACTATTTTCTCTTCCCATCAGCTTCTTGGGAAACGCAACACAGCTTACATCACATTGTCACATTCACATTATCCACGCAGGCTTCATATTTCTCTAATGATCAGAGAGGTATTTTATCTTAAAATCAACAGATAAGTGTGACAGCTTGCATTATCTTTTACGGGTCTTTTACAGGGGTGTCCAAACTTTTTTGAATGAGGTCCAGATTGGATCATGTGAAAATACCTGTTTTTCACATCTTATAAGATTCAAGATTCAGTGTATTTGTCATTTTTCCTTATTTATCACATACCAACATATGCAAACAAAAAGACAAAATGCTATTTGCCCATACCAGCACAATGGAAAAGAAATGTTACACGGTGTATCTAGAAACATAATGTTAAAAACAACCCAACTAAAACTAGATCTAAAACTTAGGAATAAATAAAAGTACAGAAGCAGCATACATTTCAGCACAGACATTCAAGTATTTAAATTTGAAGGTATTACATATTTTAAGTGCTCTGTGTATCACATAAGTTTAAAAACAACAACAACAAAACATACAAAATGAGAGAATGCAACAGTTTAATCTTTTAGTCAAAAAATATTCGATTTGGCCCCCGCTGTCGACTTTATGCTTCTTTGCTGTGGCCATGTCTGCTACCTAACAGTAAAAGTCAGCTGTAAGGTAACGGTTTGTTTCGTCCAGCTTTGCCTGTGTAGTTTCTACTTGCTGCATGTACTTTATGATGGTTCTGCCGTCTTGAGGTGAAAAATGCAAAGTGAACTTGCTTGATAAACCAATAAATTGTGGTGGGTCACATATTTGGAACAACATGCTGCACGCCATTTAAAACTGGTCCACGGGCCACAATCGGCCCCTAGGACAGGCTTTGGACACACCTGTTTTCCACCATCATAACATCTAATCTGCTGAACTTCTTGGTTTATGCTGCGGCTACATTCGCTGCACTTATTGCCAAATTTAAGCTTATATGTGCTGAAGGTCATCTTACTTATGTTATCTCATAAGAGGATGCATATGAGGTGGAAATCTGTCTTTAGATGGTATGTAATTTGTAATTAATTGTAATATTTGATTGATTGTTGTTCAGCCCTAGATGAAGACCTTAGGGTCAAAACCGGTCAGTGTTTTAATAGGTACAAGGTACATTTATTAAACTTAATTCAAGTGATTTTTTTCCTGCTCCACATTCTGTTTTCATACATCCACATAATTGGCTGACTGAAATAGTTTGACATAAATTAGGCATGATTCACTCGCTATCAAAATGTTTTGAACACAGTCCTTAATGAATGAGACATCATCTCCACTGAGAAGCACACCACATAATCTTGTTGTCGCAACACTACAGTCCCAATAATAGCTCATCATCACTTACAGATGTCTGAAAGTCTCATCATATTATTATCCTCCTCATAATCCCATTTATCTGTTATTCATCCATACATGGACGTGAGATGGGTCCTCACTGAGCACAGATGCACAAAATGTTCCCTTGAAATGAGTTTGTCCTCTTCCTGGTCTCATTTGTCTGCTGGTTCAAACTGGATAAATGCTCTGTGTAGTAACGCGTCGCTCTCTGTTTTGCTCTCTCACTCCTACTGTCTGTTTCTCTCACAACAGTGGGTGGAAGAGCATTCGGTGGAGTCGCAGGGTCTAATTCCATGTGACCATCTAAGGATGTTGGCTCACAGGCCTCGGGCAGACCTAAATTAATCGCATATCTCATAACATGTTGATATGTAGCATAGAGATGTGTGTGCACTCGGCTCTGTCTCATAAATCAGTCAAACAAATGATCAAGTTATACAGAAGCAATGTTTAAAACAATGAAGCGAATATAATTTAATGGATACAGTAGATGTATTATTTTACTGAACGTATGTACAGTATGAGTGGTTTCCACTGAAATGAGCTTTTGTGAAGTTCATATAGATTATATACCTATAGTTTAAATAGTTGAGGGCAATCAAGAGTTTGTGATAAATCTGTTCTGCCATTTTTCTTCAAGTCATCAAGACCACACTGACTACCCACTAATTAATGGGGAATTTTTCCTCTGGATGAGGTAGTTGGATAAGCATATCTGCTGGAAAATATTTGGTTTTACGGTTGTCTGTTATTACGTAGACAAAATGCCAACATTTCTCTGCGGTTTGATGCCGTTTCAAACTGGCAAATCTGATCATCGCAGGGGTTCACTGGAGAAATCAGCCCTGCCCTCCTTGTATTTCTGCCACCGGAAATGTTTTTATGAAAACAAGATTACAGATATGTAATCAGCTTTCTGGCTCTCTGCATATAATCCGAAGCCAAACTAAGCCTCAGAGGGTGGGCCTTCTTTACATAACATGAGGAGAAATGAGAAACAACATATCACCTCTGAGCAGCAGAGTTTTGGCAGTCCTTTCTTTAGCTGATTGGTTTGTCCGCTTTGCTTACCTCAACCCAATCTAACAGTCTAACCTGCCCAGGGGAGGGAGCTCCTCCACTGGCAAAAACATTCACGACACGCAACATCAGTGCTCTGAGTCATATGTTTCAGGACAGCTCAGCTGATTTTAATCGCCCTCTGTACATTTGTGCTTGAATACAGTTCTGTTGAGCGGAGTTTGCGTGGGAGTTATATGATCTCCAGTCTAATGCAAATGTTATGTTATGTAGCCGCGGTTTTGTTTTGCATATGCGAAAGTGCTCGTTTCTAAAACTCAGGGCTGGAGTCAGGAGCAGACTTTGAAGGTAGCATTGTTATCATCTGAGGGTATAAAGGGGACAAAAAAGCCCCAATTAAGATACTGTTCTGCCCTCTATGGAGGACAAAAAAGTTTCAATAAATAAATAAATCTGATAATAAATAAATACAGGAATAAATAAATAAATAGATAAATGTAAAAATAAATACAAGAGTAA
>NW_024660986.1:0-228 GCF_008729295.1 Plectropomus leopardus | reverse complement strand
TCATTCAGTCATTCATTCATTCATTCATTCATTCAGTCATACATTCAGTCATTCATACATTCATTCATTCATTCATTCATTCATTCATTCATTCATTCATTCATTCAGTCATACATTCATTCATTCATTCATTCATTCATTCATTCAGTCATTCATTCATTCATTCATTCAGTCATACATTCATTCATTCATTCATTCATTCAGTCATTCATTCAGTCATTCATTCAG
>NW_024660985.1:0-364 GCF_008729295.1 Plectropomus leopardus | reverse complement strand
GATTCAAAGCACATTGAGGTGTTTTTTTTTCCCAAACTGTTTATTCAGTACAAACTCCAATAACCTGATCCTTTTGATTATGTTTAGGATGTGGGGTAAGATGATGATGACTTGTGACTTGAGAATGAAGGCAGCTTTAACTAATTTCTCAGAGATATACGTTGGTGTTTGGTGTTTTTATTTGTTTCTGTAGTTCTTTTTTTTTTAAAAAAAAAAAACAAGTGAAGTAGAGTAGTAAATAAAAAGGCAGAGTGTGAGCTGTGAGAAGATGAACTCCAGCTGGTGTGTGTTGGTGTGTGTGCATGTGTAGACTCTTAACAACAATTTGTTAACCTGATAGCAGTCCTATGTCCTGTCCTCGGGT
>NW_024660984.1:0-428 GCF_008729295.1 Plectropomus leopardus | reverse complement strand
TCTCCTCACAGCACCAAAGTGTCTGAAACAGACACATCTGCAGAGGTGAGAGTGACTTCTTTAGACTCTACAGACGACTTTGTGTTAGTTTCAGCTTTAATCAGACTTTGGATGAATTATTTAGAAACAGCAGGACGCATCGCTCCGTGTCTCATCCGGCCGCTCGCGCTGAGCTCTCATTATTATCACCAGGGGCGGACTGATTTTAGGTGTGAGGCTCGGACCTTTGCTGGGAGGACATTTTAGTACCTGGACCTGGTGATGCTGCTCTACAGTATATTTGTCATGTTCAATGTCTGACAGAAAATAAATATTTAAACCTAAAAGAACCTGATGATATCTTCATATCTCACTGAGGAGTCAGAGGAACCTTTAAGCTCGACAGAAACACTGATTTGATGGATATCGTGATATAAATCGATATCGAC
>NW_024660983.1:0-242 GCF_008729295.1 Plectropomus leopardus | reverse complement strand
GAATGGGTTTCAATGGAGCATTTTTGGACCTGAACAGTCTGAATGTAACTATTTAGTTTCCACAGTGTATTTTAGACTTATTGTAGGAGCTGAGCTGCAAATTCACTGATTACACTCAGATACACAATCTGGACTACATTTAGGACACATGCATCAACACACACACAGTTATCACAACAGGAAGAAGAAAAAGTAAAATTTGACAAACAGTCCCTGAAGGGTTAAATATGAATATGAGGTTA
>NW_024660982.1:0-966 GCF_008729295.1 Plectropomus leopardus | reverse complement strand
CCGGGAATATGGGGTTTCGGACTCCCTGATACGGGCTGTCCGTTCCCTGTATGACCGGTGCCGGAGCTTGGTCCGCATTGCCGGCAGTAAGTCGAACTCGTTTCCGGTGAGGGTTGGACTCCGCCAGGGCTGCCCTTTGTCACCGATTCTGTTCATAACTTTTATGGACAGAATTTCTAGGCGTAGCCAGGGTGTTGAGGGGGTCCGGTTTGGTGACCTCAGGATTGGGTCTCTGCTCTTTGCAGATGATGTGGTCCTGCTGGCTTCATCAGGCCATGACCTTCAGCTCTCACTGGATCGTTCGCAGCCGATCGTTTGCAGCCGAGTGTGAAGCGGCTGGAATGAGAATCAGCACCTCCAAATCCGAGGCCATGGTTCTCAGCCGGAAAAGGGTGGCGTGCCCCCTCCGGATCTTATCCGGATTTAATAGTTGCTAGTTCAGCAAAGCTAAAAACCAAATACAGTCGTCTTCTGTGGCTAAGTAGCGGCATACACTGTTGTTACACTGTTACTTGTGTTACTTGTTTTGTTTTGCACTGCTAGACTCGTACTTTTTATATTTTATATTTTATTTTTTAGATTTGTATCTTCTATTTTATCTGTTTTTTTCTATATTTATGTTGCACCAACCCACCAGAACAAATTCCTCATATTGTGTTAACTATACCTGGCAATAAATCTTTTTCTGATTCTGATTCTGATTCTGATATTAGCAAGAGGATAATAAATAGCGTATAAGCTACTGTTTCATTACGTACAATTAACGTCACTCGACCTGCATGCCTTTTATCTTTTGAGCGTTTCTCCTCTTCTTCTTTCCCTTTCTTTCTGAACTGGACATCTGATGGTTTCTTTGGTCCATGATACACCCTTGACTCAATTTAACATCATCACCCCTTTCCTCCGTCAAACGCCCATGTGGTGATGTTCAGCATATTCCAACATGCTCTTATGTTGAAAGGACTG
>NW_024660981.1:0-204 GCF_008729295.1 Plectropomus leopardus | reverse complement strand
ATTTTATCAGTCTGTTACAGTGTTTCATCCTGTTCCCCAAACATGTGAGCTGCTCTACAATGAAACCATGGTAACTAGGCTGCGCACACACACACACACACACACACACACACACACACACACACACACGTACACACACACACACACACACACAGACCACACACAGAGCTTTAAACACAGCTTTAAATATTAGTCCAAGTCCAT
>NW_024660980.1:0-904 GCF_008729295.1 Plectropomus leopardus | reverse complement strand
CTTTGGGCCCCTTAGTACACAATGAGTATCGTTGCAACGCCACAGCCTACCTGAGTATTGTTGCTGACCATGTCCATCCCTTTATGACCACAGTGTACCCATCTTCTGATGGCTACTTCCAGCAGGATAACGCACCATGTCATAAAGCTCGAATCATCTCAGACTGGTTTCTTGAACATGACAATGAGTTCACTGGACTCAAATGGCCTCCACAGTCACCAGATCTCAATCCAACAGAGCACCTTTGGGATGTGGTGTGCAGCCGACAAATCTGCAGCAACTGCATGATGCTATCATGTCAATATGGACCAAACTCTCTGAGGACTGTTTCCAGTACCTTGTTGAATCTATGCCACGAAGGATTAAGGCAGTTCTGAAGGCAAAAGGGGGTCCAACCCGGTACTAGCAAGGTGTACCTAATAAAGTGGCCGGTGAGTGTATGTCAACTGTTTGTGTGTGTATGTATGTGAGAGACAGAGTGTGTAGTTGTTGTGTATCAATAGACAATAAACACCTGTCACCTGTGTGTGTGTGAGTGTGTAGTTGTGTAATTGCAGTTTCAGCTGCTTCCGGTGTTGGTTGAACTCCTCCTCAGTGAGTCCTCCTGAAGAAACACAGACCAGATCCTGATCAACCAACCAGAGGGCTCAACATTCAACAATACTGACAGACAACCAGGAGCAGGACCAGCAGCAGGGCCAGCAGTAGGACCAGGACCAGGAGCAGCCTCCTAACTCACCTGAGATGTGGTCCGAGGACAGACCACAGGTTTGTGTGCTGTCCTCCATGGAGGACTCGGTGGTTCTGCTGCTGCCCTCCCTCTTGTCTTGAAGCGGTCTGGCCTTGAAGCAGAACCTCCTCAGGTTCTGGATGTTGTTCAGAACTTCAGTCAGGGAGTGGGCCG
>NW_024660979.1:0-266 GCF_008729295.1 Plectropomus leopardus | reverse complement strand
ATACGCAAAAAAACATCAATAGCGCGTCATCATAGTTGCTTTGATGTTTTTTTGCATATTTTTATCTGAACACCACAGAGGTTTCACAATAATTGTACAAATGATTCCCTCACTAATATAAAAATATTTTACAGTAACAGTGTGTGTTGCATACAATCGTTAATATATGTATTGTTCAGCATGTTTTCTCGTGCTGCATTCAGACACCTTTCATAGGCTATTTAACCCTTTGAAACCTGAGCAAATTGGTGTGCTTTCTTCCAGAA
>NW_024660978.1:0-454 GCF_008729295.1 Plectropomus leopardus | reverse complement strand
TGACATCTCCTCATGTGTTCTTTGGGAGGCGGCAAAAGCAGTCATGCGAGGTAAAATGACTTCTTACTCCGCATACAAGAAAAAAAAGGAGAAAGCTCTTGAAATAGAATTAGAACAGCAAATTAAAGCTTTGGAGACAGCTCATGCCGCTTCCCAAGATAAACATTTGTTAAGTGAATTGAGAAAATCGAAAACTGAAATGAAATGAATTACTTGACATAAAAACACAATTTCAGCTACAGAGATTACGCCTGGAGAACTTTGAACACAGCAACAAATCCAGTAGACTCTTAGCAAACCAACTAAAACAGAATAAAGAAAAAGTAACAGTTTCTTCAGTAAAGAACTCTGCTGGGAAAACAACCCGTGTCCCAGAAGAAATAAATAATACATTTAGGGATTTTTACAAAAACTTGTATTCATCACAAATTAATCCATCAAACTCTAGCATAGA
>NW_024660977.1:0-901 GCF_008729295.1 Plectropomus leopardus | reverse complement strand
TGCTATTTTTTTTGCCATGCTTAATTATGAGGTTTTTGGCCTTCATTCCCACTTTGTATACTATGACATGTCTCTACAAGCTTTTATGTGTCATTTTCAGCCATCTGTAGAAAAATTAAAAACTTGACTATTGTTGACAAAGTATACTATTGCATTTTAAGCAATTTTTTTTGACATGCTAAATCACGATGTTTGGCATGTTGTTGGCATGTTGGCATGATGTTTTGCCTTGTTTGGCCTCTGTTTCTACTTTGTATACTATGATGCGTCTCTACAAGCTATAATATGTCTTTTTCAGCAATTTTTTTTTTACATTTACCATTTTTCGATTTGGCATTTTTGGTTGTTTTTTTTGACATACTATGAAAGTGTGTTTGGACAGTTTAGCAACATTCTATGCTATGGCGTGTTTCAGCATGTTTTCTTATGTGGTTTTCAGCTGTTTTTTGCATATAGCATATTTACATCTTTCGCCAAACTAAAGTAAGCGAAAAATGTCAAAATATGACATGTCCAAAAAACAGCTGAAAACCACATAAAATAGCAAGCCAAGACACGCCATAGCATAGAATGTTGCAAAAATGACCAAAAACACCATAATATAGCATGTCAAAAATGACCTAAAATGCAATACTATGGCATGTTGGAATGTTGCATAAACGGTCATTTTGGTTAAAATAATTAATTCAATTATTAATCAGAGTCCCACATTGATAGTTAAGTGTATTTTGAGACAGATTCTACTGATTGGCTATCATTTTTCCCTATTCAAGAATGGTACCCAATGTAAATTAATTCACAATATTTAGCATAATTAATAATGATTTTTAATAATCATTGTTTTTGATAGCTGTAGTTTAACAATTGGTTACCATTGTGTGAGGCCAAATAAAATAAAGGG
>NW_024660976.1:0-1081 GCF_008729295.1 Plectropomus leopardus | reverse complement strand
AATAATGATTCACTATGACAATCCTCTGCGTCTCTAGACTCAGCGTTGTCTTGGTGCTTTTTGTTTGGTAACTATTTGGGAGTAAATTGCAGCAGAAAGCACACTAATTATTTCAAACACACATCACTAGATAGTTCTTAGTGGTTCTGGCTGGTCCCTTTTGAGAGTCTTTTCAAATGAAATGTGTTTTGAGGAACCTACTGAGCGTGGCACCGGTGAGAACAAAGCCAACTGGAGCAGAAACTGCACTCCTCAGATACTTAGGCAGTGAGACTTCAAGCAGAAACACAGCCAGCGCACGACACCAAATGTATACAGCTGGCACGAAATGGACTAAATGGTTCTCTGTCACATCTGCAATTAAACAAGAAGTTTTTTACGGTGTTGCATTATTCAGGAATACTTGCTGAATGAGCACATGACATGAAACAAGGCTGCAAAATGATCACTGAGTGACAAACTTGTGTACATCCATCCTTTCTTTGCTTCTATTTTTAGAGCATGGTTATGGGAATGGAAAAAAATAACAGTGATATTAGGAACTGATTTTCAATTTTATTTAATATGAGAACAATGTGTCTTAATTTTTTAAAAGTTTATTATGACATGGCTTTGAGGAAAACAGCCTTAAATGTCCTGATTTCTAAAGCCATATCATATTAAAAATACTCACTAATTGTCTTTTAAAAAACTGGGAAATGAATCTCTTGAATTTCTGAAAATATATCAAAGTTTGACTAAATCATTATGTGATATTGATATGACCATTTGCTTGAACATTAAAATGCCAGAGTTTGAGAAAGCACACTGCCATAAATCAGCACTGACTGAAATTCCTGAACAGGACAGGCTTGAGTTTGTGGCTATTTTTAGCTATTTTTAGCCCTCACAGTAGATCATTTATAGGGAAAAAAAGAAGTGATCAATCCCAAGAGTCCAAAGAACTCTACCCTGAAACATTCCTGTGAACGGAATTTTGCATAAATAGTCCAGAAAAGATTATTCAAATTGCATTTCACTCACTCCTCAAGGCCATAGAAGACGCTTTATGACTCTGAGCTAGACACTCCAATTATCCTGT
>NW_024660975.1:0-453 GCF_008729295.1 Plectropomus leopardus | reverse complement strand
CACACACAGCATTGCTGCTGTGTCTAAGGAGAGACAACCAACACAGATTATCGGGGCTGAGAATACCCACCGGGGCGGGGTGTGTGTGTGTGTGTGTGTGTGTGTGTGTGTGTGCGTCTGTGTGTGTACGTGTGTGTATGTGTGTGTGTGTGCGTGTGTGTGTGTGTGTGTGTGTGTGTGAGAGAGTGTGTGTGTGTGTGTTTGTGTGTTACTGTTGCATGCATGTATATTCAGTATGTGTTCAGTGAGTGTCTTTTTCTCTTCATCATACCTTAGATGTTTTATTGCAACTTATGTAGAAAACGTCATGGTTTAGGTGCTTCCTGTTGTAAAATACTATCAAGGTATGTTTATGCAGTTTTGCATGGGGCTTTGTTCCTGTTGTAGAACACTATTAGGGACTTGAACATAAATAAAAGTGGTTTAATGTGTGGCACAAAAGTGCATGCACTT
>NW_024660974.1:0-480 GCF_008729295.1 Plectropomus leopardus | reverse complement strand
GCACATCTAGAGAAATAGTGGCTCGCCGTTTTTTTACGCATGATGCTCGCATTTGTTGACTCTATACTACTTTATACTGCAGTTTAAATTCTCTGTCACAGAGATAAGGAAATACAAAGATGTTGTTTTACCTCAACTGCCTTACTTCCCTTTCAAAACAAAAGCTAACTGTCTGTGTCTCTGTAGACAGAATGCAACCAGTTGCTGATACAATGCATTTTATCTTGAAACATTTACAGGATGGGCTTGTCAGCTGTGCAGGAGCTTGCACGACTTCATAAATAAGTGGAATATGTGCTTATAAATATGAAAATACAGCACTCATATCAGCAGGCAGTGTTATGCCTTAAGGCCCAGTTAATGCTGGACTATTCTGATGCAGAAAGAATGGACTAGTTATAATTATTTCTGTTTGAGAAAAGTTATAATGTTATGCACTAATATTACTGTTCAATGTTTTGTTGGACTGCTAGATTTGAG
>NW_024660973.1:0-225 GCF_008729295.1 Plectropomus leopardus | reverse complement strand
TATGATGGCACTATTTTTTTGAGTAATAATTATATGTCTGTGCTGGAGCGGGCTGTAAAAAAATTATTTTCCATATTAAGTTGATTATTTTTTCTGATGATCGCAGCCTTTTTTTGCTGCAGTGATCAGCAGCTACATTGACTGTGACAGGTCACCTAGTGGAAATAGCATGTATTTCCTCCAGATGCCAAATATGGTCAAAATGACCTCATCAGGTGGAAAATA
>NW_024660972.1:0-204 GCF_008729295.1 Plectropomus leopardus | reverse complement strand
CCAAGTTCACTGTCTATCAAACAGAGAGAGAGAGAGAGAGAGAGAGATAAAGAGAGGGAGACAATAGATTACTAGAGAGTAAGGGAGAAAGAGCGTAAAGACAGAGATAGGGAGAAAGAAACTTTGACTTTTAACCAACTTTAGTAAAACATGAGTTGAACAAGTTTACAGCATTGACTCTAGATGCTGGGTGGGTGGGTGTGT
>NW_024660971.1:0-808 GCF_008729295.1 Plectropomus leopardus | reverse complement strand
TCTGTGTTTTTCTTTTTTTTCCTCTTGTGTCTGCACACACACACACAGACACACACACACACACACACACACACACACACAGTAATGAACACCTCAAAATCCAAAGCACGATCTTCTATGGCCTACTTTTAAGAGCCTCCAATGTCATGCGAGTAAAAAATAGACTGACGGAAAACAATATTGAGATCTGCGGTAACAGAACAAGCCCCGAATCGGCAGAGGCGGGATCAGTTTGGCTCTTGTGAGTGTGGCGGTTTTGGCATGGATTTAGTCTGAAGAAGATAATCTCGCCTGGCCATTCTGGGCTCACACAGGTGGCTGCGTTTGAGCTCTCTGGAGTAATGGCACACTCCTTAGTGGTGATCCAGGGGTCAGAGCACTCAAGTATGAACACTTACTAGATCGCGGGATCTTACTGTGGTCTGTGCAGTCATTATTCAGAGCTCACTGTTTACATTTTCACATCAGTGTGGATTCAGCTTGCTGATATGGCCCAAAAAAGCCTCAAAAATCAATCGTACCACTGCTGTAACTGTTAATTTGTGAAACATGATTGTTTTTATTTTTTTTTTTTGTCTTTTTCATTGGATGTTATTTTGTAACTAAGGGGCATTAGAAATTGGCAAATCAGAGGTCAGTTGGAATAAATGTTTTGTGTTTCGCTACGGCTGCTCAATAACATCTGAGAAATGTATCTTCCTAATTGTGAAAAAAAATGCTTTGTAGAGATAGTTTATATTGGAAAAAAGTATAGTTTCATATCAGCACCGGAATGCTTATTAGCACTAATATCAAAAATAATTTTTTT
>NW_024660970.1:0-544 GCF_008729295.1 Plectropomus leopardus | reverse complement strand
TTGTTTTGTTTTTGAGCTCTGGCCTCTGCTTCTCCACCAATATATTCGTGTTCCACCTTAGAGTTCCCCAAAAAGAGTAAGGTGGCGTTATTATATATCAACAAAGGCTGCACAGGGAGATCAGGTATGAGGGATGAGTCAACGAAATATTGAAAGTTAAAGCTTTTTGTCTGAAATGTTGTTTTCTTGATGAAAATGCACAAATTAAATTCATCTGTACTCTCCACATCTCAGCCTTTCATACCCTCATGTGATGAAAAACAAACAAAAAGGAATTACTGGTATCTTATCAGCCACGAGAAGCTGGAAATGATCGGTTTATCGGAATCGGTTGAAATAATCATTATTTTGCATGACTGGTTATGATATCTGCATATCTCACTGAGGGTCAAAGGGAACCTTTAAGTTTGACAGAAATACTGATTTGATGTTTATCGTGATATAGATCGATATCGACTCATGAAAAAAATTATTCAGAGTTCTGACTTTATTCCATATCGCCCAGCCCTAGTTGTATTGTTGTTTTGTTGTTTTGTTGTTTTGT
>NW_024660969.1:0-580 GCF_008729295.1 Plectropomus leopardus | reverse complement strand
CTGCTCCCAGAAATATCACTCAATATGTTTCTTGCCATAGCTTTATATCTTCCCATACAAAAACATAATTGTGCGATAATTAATAAAATCTGACTGAAAGTTAACAAAAAAAATTAACTGTCTTGAAAAAAAGCTAACTTTTTGTTATTAAGTAAGAATAACTTGTTCGATTGTACCAGATATAATAGGCTAGATGTATTTATTTATCTGTTCAGTCATCCCACACCACCAGCACAGCATTTTAGCACCTTTCAAAAACATGACATTTCATTCGATCTCATTTTGGTGAATTCTGAAGGAATTTTTAGACCTAAACCAAAATGTTTCTGAGTATAACTCATTATTAAAAGTTTATTATAAGATCATTGGAACATGATACTTTCTGTAAAAATACCACTCTGTGCCTTAATTAATATAGTATACGTCATTTCTACACTGTAAAATCTGAAAAGTTAATATTACAAAAAAAAAATTCTAGTAAATCGATTGGCTTGAAAAAGGTAGGGTAAAAAAGGGCTTACTGGTTTTTTTCAAGTCAGATTTTACATGTATAAGCTTTAATGACATTTCTGAGATTTAA
>NW_024660968.1:0-651 GCF_008729295.1 Plectropomus leopardus | reverse complement strand
ATATAAAAAATTTTCTATTCATTGTGGTTTCTTTTTGCAGTTTTTTTTTCTTTTACCTTACTATGTTTATTTTTATGCACCATAATACAAAGGCAAATTCCTTCTATATAAAAAACCTTCCTGGCAACAAACCTGATCGTGATAAAAAATATCCCTGCATCGTCCTCAGTGACCAATCTTTGATTTCTGCGAGGTTTGATCTCCTCATTTTCTTTCCTCTTTTCTTGTATCATGTTCTTCCTTCTGTCCTGTATTTCCTTCTGTTTTGCACATTTACCTCCATCCTCTCCTCCCTATCACACACACTTTTAGATGTGTGTGTTGCCATGTTCTACAGTACGTGTTTGTTAGTCCGTTCTGAAGTATGAGTTTGTGTCCACGCCCACGTTCACCTGAGGCTGCCTATTTCCCTGTCAGCAGTGAGACTTCTCTGAAGATCAACCGCGCGTGTATACACACATACACACACACACACACACACACATACACACACACACACACACACATACATACACACACACTAACACACACACACACACACGCTAACTAACTATCAGGAACTATAAAGAAGTATATCATTGATGTGACTCAGCCTTGATGGCATCACATCACATTATGGCCTGTGGTTTCAGGGTGTGTATATGAGTGTGT
>NW_024660967.1:0-210 GCF_008729295.1 Plectropomus leopardus | reverse complement strand
TATAGTATGCGATTTTTTTGCCATTTTTCAACATGCTAAATTATGTCATTTTTGGACTTTTTTGGAGTTTGTTTCCACTTTGTACACTATAACCTGTCTCTACAAGCTAGAATATGTCATTTTCAGCTATTTTTGGGTGGGGTCAAAATTTGAAATTTTTGCCATAGTATAGTATGCGATTTTTTGCCATTTTTTCAACATGCTAAATTA
>NW_024660966.1:0-488 GCF_008729295.1 Plectropomus leopardus | reverse complement strand
TGTCTGTTACTATACAGCATGCAAAGGACATAAGCAAGCGCGCACACACACACACACACACACACACACACACACACACAGAGAGATGTTATTGTAACAGGACTCCAGTCATGCTCGCAGCTCTGTGAGGCTGTGGTGCTTTGAGATGTGGTTGCCATGCCAACATGCTGATGTGTGGCAGCGGGTATAATGTTAACCATGTTCACCATATTAACAAAGCATAAAAAATAATTAGTACTTAACATTAAGTACAGCTGAGGCTGATGGGAAAACAAGGTTTTCCAGGTATTGATAGAAAAAAAAAGTATTCGACAAATCAAAAATGAGACCAGATGACGGCGATGGATGAAAAGTTGAGGATCACTAACTTCATCCTGTGCGGGAGATGAGTTTGTGTGACAAATTTCTTTCAATCAAGTCACCAGCAAATTAGAAATGATAATTTATGCCAAACATAGTTTAACAACACTGTCTTCAACATCAAGAAA
>NW_024660965.1:0-1583 GCF_008729295.1 Plectropomus leopardus | reverse complement strand
TATTACATCCACCCAGTCTTCACTCTCAGGCGCCTCTGTGTTCAGACTTTTGGTTATCTGTTTATTTTAACCTATTTCGACTGTTTTTTAAAAATGTCTTTTTTCGTGGTCGGAATCAGTGAAAATGAGGGTCTGATGTTGTTTTGCAGTAATTTCTCCTCATTATTGGTCCTGATCCTTTCACTTAATCATTTACAACTTTTAGAGATTACTTCTTAAATTTTAAACAAGAGAACTGAAGGAGTCGTATATCATTTTTTGTTTTATCTTTTGTCTTTTTGTCTGTGTCATTTAGTGTTGTTGCACAGGTGAAAGTAAGAAGTGTTTACAGCCAGGTATGCTCAAGCTGACACTCTCATGAAATTACGAGAACAACAAAACATTTTATTAATATTTAGATGCACTAATGACTCCTCTTTACACCAACTAAAAATACAGTGTGTTTATTAGGTGTCTAAGAGGCCTAGCACGCGAGTGTTAACATAATACGTGGATAACATTGTGAGCCCAGTGTAATCTCAAATTGTGTGCCACAGATTTGTCTTTGTAGATGAGGTTTTTTTATGTTACAAAAAGTCTTGTCGTCTTGGCATTAACAAATTACTTGTTTACTTTTTCCTGGCAATCCTTAAAAAGTCATTAATTTAAATTTAGAACCTATTTTTTGTTAAATAATCAAATAAATTATTTCTTACATTTTTTTTTTCTTAAATCCTTAAACTCGTCATGATGGGAATCCAAGCAGTGGAATCTCACATGCAGATTGAAAAAACTCAAAATCACCCAAAAAACAGGCCAGAAATGCCAGATATTTGCCACATGTGTTTGTAAACCAAATAGATAGTTTTATGTTAATATAATATGTTCATTGTCTTCCATGTGTCTAAAAAGGGTTGTTTTTTTGAACATTTGACATAGATAATCTAACTTTTTCACTCATCATTAAACTACTTTATGTTACAATAAACATTGGGGCAAAATACAAATGTCCTTCTATTTTGGTTATTAGAAAATTGGTCTGAAACTTCAATCCAAACGGTGTTTAAAAAGTCTAAAATGTATATTGCCTGCAGCTGCAGACCCAACTAAAAGTCGTAGGATTTTTATTACATTTATGTTGATACTAAACAGTGTTTTCACAGGCTTCACATGAAAATTCAGATGAATCCACTCATTAAAATATTGTGTTTGGCACTTTATGAATCTTCCCTGAAATCAACCAAAATATTAATTCACTGCGTTACTTTCTCATTGACAGGTTTGTTTTTTGTTTTTAGTAAATTATGTATCTGCTCAACTCTCTCTATGAACATAGTGTAAGAATATCTCAGCACATAGGGTTGGATTTTAGTGAGCCTTCAACAATAACAAAGCAGGAAAAACAATTCTCTCTTTTCTGTCATAGCCTGCAACAATCTGCAAAGTAATTAAGGTCATACTGTTGAAGATCAACCATAACCTGTTCAAAGCTAAGCACCAGGTGTTTTTCATAGTGCTCGGTAAGTGTCATTAGGCACATGGACTTAAAGTGAAACTAATTTAAATGGTAATGTGCCTCAGCAGCCTTCTCATGTTTTTTTTCC
>NW_024660964.1:0-2892 GCF_008729295.1 Plectropomus leopardus | reverse complement strand
TGCCTGCTGGAACCTGCCAATTTGTTCTGTTTTATTGTATTTGTTGTGGTAAAAATTAAAATTCAATAAAATGTGAATTACAAAATAATGTAAAACTTTAATTCAGTGTTTGTTCTGGTTTTAATCACCTGCTCTGTTTGTTTTGGAGAGGAGGAGAGCTCTGATGATAATATGGCTCCCAGTAAAAAACATCTGAACAATAACCACTGAAGAAATTATAACTGTGAAAAGTTCTTGCTGCTTGCAATCTGCGATCCTCACTGCTGGATGCCACTAAATCCCTCTAAATCTTACACTGAACATTAAAATGAGGAGTAAATAGCATATACACTGTATGTCTGAAAAAGCAGTGATACACAACACATGAAGCAGCTAGTGATCAAGAGTGAAAGTGAGAAATACTCACTTTCAATAAAATAAAAATAACATTCTGTGCGTATGATAATAGATAGTTTAAAAGTTCTCTCACCCACTCTCTCACACACACTGCATTCAACCTGAAAACTCCTTATTAAAATATATCACATAGTGCCACACTTGAAATCTCATTAAAACCTTAACACAAAAGTCTGTGGTGAAAAGAATGACACATCTTATATTATGTTTAAAAAATGACATTACAGCTTCTCCTATACCTGAATCACAAATCCATTAATTATATCCTTTCTTATACATGTGCACCCGAGCACAAATCATACAGACTCTCATCAAAAGAAGTGTGCACACATGCGCATGGTCACACACGCACACAGAGTGGCCACACTGCAGGGCTATCAGCTCCAGCACACCACTGTGGTTTTCATCAGATGTTTCACTTATTTTTTTCTCTCCCTCTGTTTTCATTTTTCCAGGATCTATGGGAAGCGACAGATGGATGGAAAGGAGGGGAGAGCAGGAGAGGGAGGGAGGGAGGGAGGGAGGGGATGGGAAAGAGAAACCAACCGTGTTTTCTTCTTTATCTGTTCCTTCTTTCTTTTTTTTGAATCTAAACTAAATCTAAATTCTGTGCTGCCATATGCTGACCTGCAGAGGAATGTGCCATATGCTCGGAAATTTATCAAGCAATACCGGAGGCAAACACTCAGTGAGACTAAATATTAAGTCAATTCAAAGAGCACTGCCAGAGACCTTTGCGCTAAAACACTGCTGGTGAGTGTGGCAGCGAAGCTGTGAAATAGTTTTTGTAAAGTGCTGCAGCGAGCAGAAGAGGATTAATGGGTGAAATTAAACTTTGAATATGGCCTTGTACTTAACTGTCAAGGTGAATATGTAAAATATTAGAAAGAGCAAGGCCTCTGGATGTTCCAATAAATGAGCTATAAAAATGAACTAAGTGAGGTTTTCAGTGGCTCCAAAAGTTGATGTTTAGGAGCTGCACCCACATTTTCTTCTTCATTCTCAAAACACTTGCCAGAGGCATTATGTTTCCTGCTTGTCTGTACATAATCCTCTACATCATCATGTCCTTACATCCTATTCTTGTGAACGTGATATCTCTAGAATGCTTTCAGGGAATTTCTTTTAATTTGGCACAAACATCAACTCGGAATCAAGGATGAACTCAACTGAATTTGTTGGTCAAAGGTCAACGTGAACCAAAAACACAGTTTTTTTTTGTCAAAACTCAAGAATTCATGTGCTAATTATGACAACACAAATGTCTAATAGAATAAATGAGTCACCACCACCAGAGTCCGATTCACTCGTCGCTCATCCACAGTGCCAGCCTCTCACCGAAATATGGTCAGGCTCCAAAAATCCAAGATGGCTAAGGCAGAAATGCTGAACTTAAGGCTTCAAAATGGCAGTCCACTGGTTAATTGGTGACTTCACCTCAGCTGCATCCATTATTTATACAGTCTATGGTGTGGACAGACATGGATGTAAATCGCAACTGGACTGGTTGGCAAAGTCATACAGCTGTACAGTGAATATTCCATTTTCTTGTTTGTTTGTTTCAAATGGGCCCGTTTTCTTGGTTTTCAGGCCTGTATCCATGTATGGCATATATGATACTAAGAGACTAAAACTACATTGTTTGGCTCTAGGGCACAAAGGTTTTAAGCAGTGCAGTGTTAACGTTAGCAAATCTCCATCAATGCAAAAGTAGTTGATGTACACGCTACAACGGATGCCACTATGAGAAATCCAAGACACGAGAACATCTAAATGCTGTCAAATCATATATATTTTACTTAAAATATATATATATATATATATATATATATATATATATATATATATATATATATATAAATCATTATAGTGCAAGAGTATAGAGTGCCAATCTACACTTTACTGCTTAACTGCCAAAGATGTTTGTCCTTCAAAGTCATTCACTTTAATGCAGTGTTGCAGAGCATGATTGATTTCGGTGTGATGATGTCACTCCTCTGAAGTGCCCTCCATATAAATACAGCTACATGTAAAACCCTTCAGCTCAACTCTTAAAGGACAAAAGATTTGTCTAGTACATATGTGGTATTAATCAAACTCAATTATTAATTTAAGAACTTCAAATTAAAAGCCCATTAAAAGAAAAACATGTCTTTGTTTTCAGTTTGGCTAATGCTTTTGAGCCATCTTTGACTTCCCTCTTTTGCCCAGGCCTAAAGCAAAACGCTGCACTGAGAAAAACATTTTAAAAAGGATGCTGTTATATTCAATGATATGGGCCTCCTTCAGACACAAGTTTTCAAAGCTGTTTCCATATTTGTGGAAATGCAGAAATAGTATGAAATGCATACACTTTGAAAAAAAAAAAGTGAATTTCATAAGGAGGTTTTTCAAATCAACTGCAGTGAGTAGGGGGATGCCCCAAAGGCCTCCCCTTGATCGGGGGAGGAGGTATATGCACAGAGTATCCTCTCTCTCTCTCTCTCTCACACACAC
>NW_024660963.1:0-240 GCF_008729295.1 Plectropomus leopardus | reverse complement strand
ACTGTGGGCTTAAACCAAAAATGGCTCTCAGCGGCAGTGTTTTTCAGTGTGTGACTTCAAAAAGGAAAAAACAACTAGTTATTATTTCATTAAGCATTATTTCAATAAAAATTGAAATAACTGACCATTAACTCAAAATCAAATCCAAAAGTCCAGCTTTGAGTTTTCCTTGCTACTTGTTTTTATGAATTTTCACATGAATAAATAACTGATTGGCAATGCCTGGAATGTAAAAAAAAA
>NW_024660962.1:0-332 GCF_008729295.1 Plectropomus leopardus | reverse complement strand
CTGTAACCCTCACACCGTTCACACTGTAACCCTCACGCTGTAACCCTCACACCGTTCACACTGTAACCCTCACGCTGTAACCCTCACACCGTTCACACTGTAACCCTCACGCTGTAACCCTCACACCGTTCACACTGTAACCCTCACGCTGTAACCCTCACACCGTTCACACTGTAACCCTCACGCTGTAACCCTCACACCGTTCACACTGTAACCCTCACGCTGTAACCCTCACACCGTTCACACTGTAACCCTCACACCGTTCACACTGTAACCCTCACACCGCTCACACCGTTCACACCGCTCCCTCTGCCCTCTCCATCCTCTTTCAT
>NW_024660961.1:0-606 GCF_008729295.1 Plectropomus leopardus | reverse complement strand
TTGAGTTATAAACTAGACATCGACACATTCATTTTTAAAGTAAATTTAGCCTGTTTTGGTGTTTTTTCCTTTTAAATGGGAAGAAATCACAAGCACCTTATTGCCAGTGTGGTGTCAGAAATGCTGTTTATATTGATGATTGGACTGCCACACACACACACACACACACACACACACCATCAAGGTGAAGGGTCTGCCATTAACTTGTCCCTTAAGCGTCACCCAGAAACTGCGCGAAAACGTTAAAACACCCCGAAGAAGAACCAAAAAAGAAGCCTTTGAGGCGTCATCTAACCTGTCTTTGAGCTGAAACAGTTTTGTAGACCAGTGTTATTATTAAAAAAAAGAATAATGTCTGCTTTTTACAGCTGGCTTTTGAGGAAAGATGTTTACATGACTAATTGTTTTTTTATATATTTACATGCATATCAAGTTTTTTATTATTTCTTTTTAAAAAAAAATGAAAAAGGCTATCAGTCAAAGAACCGTTGGTCCGGAGACGAGCACCTAAAGGTCCTGCAGTGGTGGAAGGTAACTCTTTCCTCACCCTGCCCCACCCTCTATTCTGGAGCACATGGTACGATCCGTGGAGACTTGACCAAGTTC
>NW_024660960.1:0-281 GCF_008729295.1 Plectropomus leopardus | reverse complement strand
ACACACACACAGGCTGCCACCGCCCCAGATAACAGAGGGGCGCCTCTCCCCAGCCAGCCAGCCTCCGCTAATCGCAGTGGCAGGAGGGGGGAGTTGAGTGCCGGCGGCCTCTCACAGCGCTGGGCTTTTTATTGACGCTGCCTGCCTCTGTGTGTGTGTGTGTGTGTGTGTGTGTGTGTGTGTGTGTGTGTGTGTGTGTGTGTGTGTGTGTGTGTGCGTGCGTGCGTGTTTGCGTGCGTGCGTGTTTGCGTGCAAGCCCGTGCGCGCTTGTGGGTGCGTGT
>NW_024660958.1:0-240 GCF_008729295.1 Plectropomus leopardus | reverse complement strand
TCAATGTGAATGAAACAGTTTGAGCAGACTGCACCTTTAATTCAGCTTGACAACAGGAACACAACTGGAGGAAGTCCACTTCCTGTCAGACAGGAAACACACACACACACACACACACACACACACACACACAAAATACACACACAATACACACTCTATAACACACACACACACACACTCTGTAACACACAAACACATACACACACACACAATACAAACTCTATAACACACACACACACA
>NW_024660957.1:0-407 GCF_008729295.1 Plectropomus leopardus | reverse complement strand
TCACTAAATACTGTCCGTTTCCTCCTGAGCAGCGATAAAACCTCGATACGAATACATCTGCACCGAGTCTGAAAGAGAGACTGAATAACGAAGAGACATATGAAGAGAAGAAACCACTGAAAAGTTTTCAGAGACTTCTGTTCCTGCTGCTGTTCTCCTGCGTGTGTGTGACGTTGCAAGGACACACCAACAAAACAACCCACACACACACACACACACACACACACACACACACATATACAAGAGCTGACAGAAAGGCAGACTCGTCTGCTGCAGCGGTGTGTTCACTGGCAGTGGGAATGCAGTTGATTGCCTATGTTAAGCAAGTTTACCTGTTTGTGAAAAACCCACATGCATGTTCTAACTATGGTGGGAAAGGGGTATGAGATTATCAAACAAAGGATTTC
>NW_024660956.1:0-319 GCF_008729295.1 Plectropomus leopardus | reverse complement strand
CAGACTCTACAGTCTGAGTCAGAGACACCAGCGTCTCCGTCTGTCACTGTCTCACAGGCTCTGAAGAGATGTTTAGCAGAGTTTCTCATAGTAAGGAGCTTTCAAAATGAATACACTGTTGTCCTTCTATGTCTCTTATTTCTGTATGTATTTATATAGACAAATTATTTGCTCCTGCCAGTCTGAACAGACCTGGTATCTCGTCCCAGCAGAGCATCACAATGGAAATAAATCTGTGGCTTGATTGTGTCATTTGATCCTTGACAGCTGTAGATACAAAAACAAATTTGGGCTGAGTTTTATTTGCTCATTGCCGACA
>NW_024660955.1:0-365 GCF_008729295.1 Plectropomus leopardus | reverse complement strand
TGTGTGTGTGTGTGTGTGTGTGTGTGTGTGTGTGTGTGTGTGTGTGTGTGTGTGTGTGTGTGTGTGTGTGTGTGTGTGTGTGTGTGTGTGTGTGTGTGTGTGTGTGTGTGTGTGTGTGTGTGTGTGTGTGTGTGTGTGTGTGTTCGGTCTTGTGCCTAAGTGCATCCTGTTTACCACCTCGGCCACTTTCCACACACTTCCTACCTCACACCCAGTCAGACGCTTGGCCTTGTCCTTACCTCCCACCTCCTGACCGCCCACCTCCTGACCGCCCACCTCCTGACTATTAACGGCCTTTTACTCCCATCTTCTCTCCCCTTTTTAACTCCCCCCTTTACTTTCTGCTCCGTCTGCTCACATCCCCA
>NW_024660954.1:0-307 GCF_008729295.1 Plectropomus leopardus | reverse complement strand
CTCCCTCTGGGCGATCCATCCTCCTCCTACACACTCCTCAAGACCCAACTATATCCCTGCCTCACTCACACACTCACACACACACACACACACACACACACACACTCGGCATGTTTGAAGCGGTTCCATCGTCATGGGAACAGTTGGCCCCCAATTTAAAGTTATGTAACTATTTGTCCAGCAGCGGTGAGCTACACGGCCGACAGGAAAACTCCATTACCCAGAAATCCTGTGATGCAGTGACACCACAGTGAAGGTTACTCTGTGTGTGTGTGTGTGTGTGTGTGTGGTGTGTGTGTGTGTGTGT
>NW_024660953.1:0-1077 GCF_008729295.1 Plectropomus leopardus | reverse complement strand
AAAAAAGAAAAGACACGAAAACTAAAAACCAAAATGGATAAATAAAATAAAAATATAACCTATAGGAAAATATGCAACTTGTCTAATTCTGCAATTGTATTGTATAATACTGCATTCAATTTGTATTATAACACAATTACAGCACATAAAATAATAATAAAAAGGCCATTTATAATAAAATAATAATAAAGGAAATTTGTAATAATAACGTAATATTAATATTAATTACAATAACAACGTCTATAATCCATTTTACAATAATTATAGTTATTGTTCATGTAAGTATTACAGGAAGAAGAATTAGAATACGACACTAATCCGCAGCAATGTAACAGTAAAATGATTCATCTGCATTTTAATTTAAAGCCACCATAAAAACATTAAGATAAAACTCTTTATAACCATAAACCTACACCTGCAGATTGTTACGTCTCCGTCTAGTTGAAAAACTGTCACCGTGTCTTTAGGCCAAAAGATTTTACATTTTCCTTATAAAAATAACCAACTTATTGTAATCCTACATTTACTCCAATTATTTTACAATAATCAAGGTATGTAAAAAATAACACATCGTTTAAAAGTGACAAAATATACAATAATAAATAATTACAAACTTCTTAATAATTATCAAACTACAATTTTAAACCAGGCACTTAAAAATATGCGATTAAACGCTTTGTAAATTAACTATTTCACACGGACGGTAAAATACAAAGTGGATAGCTGTATTCATTTCATCACAATATCTAATCCTTGAAATCCTGTCCTGCCAATCTAAAATCAATCCACTTTCACCAGCTCGGTATTATCCCATGGTAATAACAAAAACAAACACGTAACAAGGCGAGGGAAACCCCGCTGCGCAAACGCATATCCTCAAAAAGCTATTAATCTTCTCAATGTAGTTGTTCACCCTGAAAACCGAGATAAAGACTCGCAGGAAATGTTTACTTTACTTGAGCTGCTCTTTTGAAGTGCCTCGACAACGAAGAAACGTATAAAAAACACATAGTCGAAAAGGTACTAGGTTTACTTTGTTCAGTCAGGTGGCATTTAAAAGTGCTCCACTCTGAATAT
>NW_024660951.1:0-333 GCF_008729295.1 Plectropomus leopardus | reverse complement strand
GTGTGTGTGTGTGTGTGTGTGTGTGTGTGTGTGTGTGTGTGTGTGTGTGTGTGTGTGAGAGTGATATTATCTTGGTAAAGCTAATTTTACTGTGTCAAAGCTCAGATAAGAGTTTGATGACAGGCTACCAAAAGCGAGAGGATTTTGCTTCATGTTATTCGAGCAAATTTGACTGCTGGACTGTTTGTGCAGTATGTATTTATTCCCACCAAACTGCCAACGTACCAAGTTACAGAAATTAGCTGTAAGCTGTGTCTGTGTGAGTTTCGTGTTCAACTCGGCCTCCGACTAACTCACCAGCAATGCCAGTTCGGTTATATCCCTCCAGTCACC
>NW_024660950.1:0-564 GCF_008729295.1 Plectropomus leopardus | reverse complement strand
AATCAGATACATATACATCCAATCGGAAAGCTTTTAACTAGCAGAGCAACGGGTTGCCGAGTGGGTAAAGTATTTAGCAGCCGGGACACTCAGAGTGTGTGTGTCTGTGTGTGTGTGTGTGTGTGTGTGTGTGTGTGTGTGTGTGTGCGCGCGTCAGTGAGTGAGGTTTAGTGGTCAGGGGGACACTGAAACTCTTCAGTCTGATTAAACCTCAGTGTTTTTTGTATTTTTGTCTCTCACACCGAGAAAGTGTGCAAAAAAACGAAACCCGTGCAGAGAAACTCCTCACTCCGACTCACGAGGCTCCGCAGATTTACGTTTCCTCGTGCAACGGTTCATGTGATCAATGGGCGACTCTAGTTTCTTTATATTCTTTTGATCAACACATTTTTCATCCCAACAAGTCAAACATCGGCAGTCGGTCGGTGCTGCACGTCTACATATGACGTCTGAGAGATTGGAGATTCATGTATTGTCATTCGGACTCTGTACTGAGACGCATACAGACGAACCAAATTTTGTTGCATCTGGTTCAAGATGCAAAAAACTGTAAAACAAACATAT
>NW_024660949.1:0-277 GCF_008729295.1 Plectropomus leopardus | reverse complement strand
GTGTGTGTGTGTGTGTGTGTGTGTGTGTGTGTGTGTGTGTGTGCGCATGCCAAGAGAAACTGCTATACTAGCACTTTCCTTTCTTCCCTCTTTCTTTCTGTAATACCATTTTTATGTCCGTCTCCACTTTGGCGGACACAAGATTTGATACTTAGACATTAAATCTTGTTGTTAAAATGACTGTGTGTGTGTGTGTGTGTGTGTGTGTGTGTGTGTGCGCGCACGTGCACCAACACCACGTGTGCATTGCTATTTCATAGTGCTTAGGCCCATGACA
>NW_024660948.1:0-366 GCF_008729295.1 Plectropomus leopardus | reverse complement strand
TGCGGACTGTGTGTGTGTGCGCAGTCGGGGAGGTCAGAGGTCACGGTCGCAGCCTCAGACTCCGAGAGCGACAACTTCAGCGTTGAATTTGAAGTCGAGTCGGTCGACTCTGACGACTACAACGAAGACGACGCCTCTCTGTCCGCGGACGACCAGGTAAACGAAGCCGTTTGTTTGACGTGAGCCGAGTAAAAGTATAAACAGCCAAAGTTCTGCACAGTTTAATCTATAAGGTGAGAATCGAACCAAAATATAATGTATAAGATTGTATATGTATAAGACATTTAAAATTATAATCACATTTTCAGTAAACAAACCAAAACCAAAGATTATCACCAAACTTATTATTTTTATATTTTATAATAT
>NW_024660947.1:0-489 GCF_008729295.1 Plectropomus leopardus | reverse complement strand
TTTGGGTTTCAAAGGTAAAAATCCCATTTTACTACGTCTGTGGACACGGTTGTTGGGTCACAAGAGTGTCACATCACTTGCTACTAAATCTACCAGGAACTTGTGTGCTAGAGACGTGCATGTTTGTATCTGTATTTTTTTGTCTGGTTTTCCTGTCTAGATTGTCGGGGTTCTGGGATATAACACCAATAAGACTAAATGCAGCCAAAGAAGGAACTGAACGCAGAAAAACGAGACGCGATTTACTAAAATCTGCTATAATTTCACCATACAGAACTTTACAAGACCTCAGTGACAAAACAAGTTCCTTTAAATATGCATGGTTGGCTGTAGGACAGAGATGACTTTTGACATTATGGCCAGCCATGTAACACTACAACAACTACAAGTGATACCATGGGGCCCAAAAAAGAACTTTCCCAATAGACTTACATAAATCAAAGTTTTTTGTGCATTTCACAGTTTCCATGAAACAACTCCCCCCCCCCA
>NW_024660946.1:0-421 GCF_008729295.1 Plectropomus leopardus | reverse complement strand
AAATGGTCAGGCTCCATCCTATCTGTCACAGCTCATAGTTCCTTACCAACCCTCAAGATCACTGCGCTCTGAAAATGCAGGGTTACTTGTGGTTCCCAAAGTTTCCAAAAGTAGGATAGGAACCAGAACCTTCAGCTACCATGCTCCTCTCCTATGGAACCATCTTCCACTTTCGGTCAGGGAGGCAGACACTGTTTCAACTTTTAAGGGTAGATTTAAGACCTTCCTCTTTGATAAAACTTATAATTAGGGCTGGGTCAGGCTGCCTGGAACAACCCATAGTTAGGCTGACATAGGTTTAACCTGCCGGGGGACTTCCTCTGATACGCTGAGCTCCTTTTCCTTCTCTCAATGCCACCATCGGAAAATCATGCATGTCTGTTAACTGCATTGCCATTTGCAAGCTTAGCTTAGCCTCAGT
>NW_024660945.1:0-310 GCF_008729295.1 Plectropomus leopardus | reverse complement strand
TCAGCTACCACGCTCCTCTCCTATGGAACCATCTTCCAGTTTCGGTCAGAGAGGCAGACACCATTTCCACTTTAAAGGGGTAGACTTAAGACCTTCCTCTTTGATAAAGCTCATAATTAGGGCTGGCTCAGGCTGCCTGGACCAGCCCATAGTTAGGCTGACATAGGTTTAATCTGCCAGGGGACTTTCTATGATATGCTCAGCTCCTTTTCCTTCTCTTACTCCCGCCATCAGAAAATCGTGCATGTCTGTTTACTGCATTACGCTTACTGCTTTGCTTAGTCTTGGATATGTGATAGCCGTTTGTTAG
>NW_024660944.1:0-230 GCF_008729295.1 Plectropomus leopardus | reverse complement strand
TTCCAAAGTGGACACTTCCTGTAAAAACAGGAAGTTGATTTTTAGAGGAAACAATGCATATGACGAGAGACTCGAGGGAGGGAGAGCTGACACAGGAGGACACAGAGGACACAGAGGACACAGAGGACGTCACATTCTGACGTGATGGGGCGCTCACAGAGTGTCAGTATTTGACAAGCTGTGAGAGAGAAAGTGTCTCTGTGTCCGACTGTCTCTAATTCAACTAATAT
>NW_024660943.1:0-215 GCF_008729295.1 Plectropomus leopardus | reverse complement strand
TGTGTGTGTGTGTGTGTGTGTGTGTGTGTGTGTGTGTGATCTGTGTGTGTGTGTGTGTGTGATCTGTGTGTGTGTGTGTGTGTGTGTGTGTGTGATCTGCGTGTGTGTGTGTGTGACCTGTGTGTGATCTGTGTGTGTGATCTGTGTGTGTGCGTGTGTGTGATCTGCGTGTGTGTGTGATCTGTGTGTGTGTGTGTGTGTGTGTGTGTGTGTGT
>NW_024660942.1:0-1035 GCF_008729295.1 Plectropomus leopardus | reverse complement strand
GAGATGTAGGTGGAGATGTAGGTCGAGATGTTGGCATCAAGTTCTGACAAGAGGAAGAATGTGTAATAAAAAAGAGGATGTCTCCGGTTCATCTGCATTGAAAAAAATGGCAATATTTAAAGAAAATATTTAGGCCCTTTTCATTTTTTTGGTAATTTTTAATAAAAAAAAAGTTGATTTGTTAATTTTTGGGTGATTTTTAAAGAGAACATTCCTTCATTGTTACAGGAGTACCATATTTAATCAGTTTAGCATTTTCTTTGTAGTTTCTTATATTAATAATATTTTCTTATAATAATATTAACCCTAATTTTGCTTGGTGACTTGGTGGCAGATGCGAAAAAACACAGAAAAGCAAACCTGTTAATGATGAAGTTTGCAAACATGATTAAATTATTGTTATGTAATATCTTCTCCAGCTTCTTCCTTTCAAAAAATTAGAGCTTTTTTATCTATTTTTTTGCCAAAATATGACATTACAATTGCTCTGTAACATAAGCTTTCATACCAGGTTGCCGTGACTTTTTGTCCGAGAGTTCAGGGTTAAAATACTCGTGAAAGCAGTGAAAGTGAAGTGATGTGGCTCAGGGTTTTAATGGGTTAATATCCATTGCATTCTTTATCATTTAATTTATTAAACAACAGTAAAGTACACTGTTGTCTCTCAGTCTCTGTATCACCTCAGCATCAGTGTGTAATTATTAATATTTCATAGTGTGTGTAGCGCGTGGGCGTCTGCCGTTTTCATGCTACGCTGCAGAGCTCGACCTTGAGGCCCCGCCTCCGAGGAGGTTCAGAGTACAGGTGGCGATGAGGCCAATCTTGTTGAGTGCTCATGTGAAGCTTCCAACCTTCAGCAGACCTCTTTGTGTTCTCAGCTGCTGCAGCGTCGATTCAACAGCTTTTATTTCCCCCAAGGACGCAGCGCGGCGCGGGGAGGCGATTTATTCTGGCAATCATTTCCATCTGAGCTAACAGCCGGGGAGGACGAGAGAAACACACTGGAGGAATTATATTCATAGTTTATATTGAAAT
>NW_024660941.1:0-240 GCF_008729295.1 Plectropomus leopardus | reverse complement strand
GCTGTTTTCACAGCAGGCACCCAGTGACAGGGGTAGAGTCGCTCAGACCTCTCTGACATCTGTGTGTTTGCGTGTATGTGTAGACAGTCAGTGGAGCTTGTGGGGGGGTGGATGATGTGAGGTGTGTGGGGGGTGAACACTTAAAATTTCTCACCCTTGCCAAACTCCATTCAAACACTTCTAATCATTCTCCTGTTTTGTTCCGAGCACACTGTGAGGCTGCAGGGTAAACCCACTGTG
>NW_024660940.1:0-467 GCF_008729295.1 Plectropomus leopardus | reverse complement strand
CACACACACACACACACACACACACACACACACACACACGAGGAGTCCTGTGAGGAGTCAGCACACACTGAGAGATGAAGCGGCAACAGCAGTTTAACCCTTTAGAGACTGTTTTTAGTTAGATAGATTTAGATTTTAGTCTCTTGTCTTCTTCCTGCTCTGATAACTGTGTGTGTGTTGATGCATGTGTCCTAAATGTAGTCCAGATTGTGTATTTGAGTGTAATCAGTGAATTTGCAGCTCAGCTTCTACAATAAGTCTAAAATACACTGTGGAAACTAAATAGTTACATTCAGACTGTTCAGGTCCAAAAATGCTCCATTGAAACCCATTCAAACTGACATTTTTGATCCCACAGCCATCAGAGCAGAAAAACAGGACTTGTATTATTTCTGGGTGTCATTCTGGGCTTTTCACTCTGAATTTGTCATTTTGACTATTTTCCACCTGATGAGGTCATTTTGACC
>NW_024660939.1:0-293 GCF_008729295.1 Plectropomus leopardus | reverse complement strand
GTGTGTGTGTGACTGACACAGCTAATGCAGAGCAAGGTAACCGAGTGATTGATATGATAATGTGTTCTCGCTGCGAGTGCGTATTCGAGTTTTGATGTCCGAATTCACGCTCTCAGCACCAACCACTGTAGCACTGAAAGGGGCCGGCTGTCAGCCTGTCAGTCAAAATCTCGTAGATCCCCACGACAACCAGCTGTGATGGAAAAGTTCAGAGCGTTCGTTCACTCATGTCTACTTCTTTTCTCGGTAAAGTCTCCAAATCTGGAGACTTGGCTCGTGGCTGTTTTGTAAGG
>NW_024660938.1:0-262 GCF_008729295.1 Plectropomus leopardus | reverse complement strand
TGTGCATGTGTGCGTGTGTGTGGAATAGCAAATAGCTTTCAACATTGTGCTACAGCCGTGTTCAATTTACACACACACACACACACACACACACACACACACACACACACACACCATAGTAAACAGTGTTTATGACTGCATTACTCGGTTTTATAATCAGTTTTGTCTATATATAATTAACTGTGCGTGTGCGTGTGCGTGTGTGTGTTTGTGTTTGTGTTTGTGTGCGTGTGTGCGTGCATGTGTGTAGAGTAAAATACAG
>NW_024660937.1:0-362 GCF_008729295.1 Plectropomus leopardus | reverse complement strand
GTGTGTGTGTGTGTGTGTGTGTGTGATCTGCGTGTGTGTGTGTGTGACCTGTGTGTGATCTGTGTGTGTGATCTGTGTGTGTGCGTGTGTGTGATCTGCGTGTGTGTGTGATCTGTGTGTGTGTGTGTGTGTGTGTGTGTGTGTGTTCAGATACCAACAATAGTGTGTCACACATCACATCCTGTGTTGTTTCAGATCTGGCTTCTATTAATAGAGTCTGAATCCTCTGAGCTCCGCCCGCTTCAGCTCAGTCTCTGCTCCTCGCTCGCTCCGTCAAACTACAAAAACTTTATTTAAACTTTAAACGTGTCCCCAAAAAAACAGTGCACGAGAGGCTTTACATCCCGTCACTCTGTGGGTTT
>NW_024660936.1:0-202 GCF_008729295.1 Plectropomus leopardus | reverse complement strand
GTGTGTGTGTGTGTGTGTGTGTGTGTGTGTGTGTGTGTGTGTGTGTGAACAGGAAGGATGCAATTAACTGAGAGGATGTCATTATAGAGCTGGAACATGAAACACTTTGGAGAAGCAGACTTGATATCACCTGGATCTACACACACACACACACACACACACACACACACACACACACACACACACACATAGACACATAGAC
>NW_024660935.1:0-255 GCF_008729295.1 Plectropomus leopardus | reverse complement strand
CTAGAGTGACTGTGTGTGTGTGTGTGTGTGTGTGTGTGTGTGTGTGTGTATGCTGTCTGTAATGTAGAAATGAATGATTTATAGCATAATACATAAGTTATTTTTCAGCACAGAGCTCTGCTGAACTCAGACCACAGAGGGCTGAATAATTTGCTAAAGCAAAGTACAGGCTCTCACTGCATTGGATTAGTAACTGTTTTCCTACAGGTGTGCACAACAGCAGCACTGTGCCCGACATCCCAACCATTAATAATA
>NW_024660934.1:0-442 GCF_008729295.1 Plectropomus leopardus | reverse complement strand
TGTGTTTGAATGTGTGTGTGTGTGTGTGTGTGTGTGTGTGTGTGTGTGTGTGTGTGTGTGTGTGTGTGTGTGTCAGGGGAAGGGTGGGGGGTCTTTCTGACAGGTGGGAGGGGTGACATCTGTTTCCTGCTCCACACCAGAGAACAGTAAATTCAACTCTGTGCTGCAAAAATATCCACAAAAACGTCCCCTGACCTTCAATTGAGTTTTACAGGAAAACTCTCCCTGAAACACTGGAAATGCTGCTGATGAAAGATCTATATTCATGATTCTCTTCAGTGTGATGTCATGTCCAAATTCTGAACTTGGGTCTCATAATGACACCATTGGTCGTTCCATTCACTTAGGAAAATCGAAAGCCCTGGAAAAATCGAGTGAGTGAACATTGAGTTAAAAGGATTTTGTCACAGAGGCGTCAAAGTTTTTCAAGTTTTTCAGCCTT
>NW_024660933.1:0-454 GCF_008729295.1 Plectropomus leopardus | reverse complement strand
GTGTGTGTGTGTGTGTGTGTGTGTGTGTGTGTGTGTGTGTAGAAGGGAAATAAGCTTAGAAGGAAAAATGAGTAATCGGGTGAATAGATGGATGGATATCAAAACACTCAGAGAGAGAAGAAGAGGAAGAAAGAAAAGAGAAGATTTTTCCCTCCGTCCGTCCGTCTCTCCTGAGTTATTGTGATGCTCGTTCATGTTTGTAATTGTCGCGGTTGTTCGGTTTGTTCGGTTTGTTTGGTTTGTTCGGTTTGTTCGGTTTGTTTGTGGTAAAGTTTAATGAAATCATAAAATATTAAAAACAGACAGGAAACACGTCATGTGCTGTGTGTCACTGTCACCTGGTGGCGGGAGGCGGGAATCACAACACTGATCAATAAATCACCCACACTACTTACACACTAATGATCTTTTTTTTTAAAATAGTGTCCAAATTTAAATCTTTTTTGTGTGGATT
>NW_024660932.1:0-565 GCF_008729295.1 Plectropomus leopardus | reverse complement strand
ACACACTCTCTTTGAACTGGGACTAAAACAAAGCCAAGGGAGCGTTTGATTCGTTTGACCCGAGCTCCTGCCAGCCCCCCCGAGCCGCAGCTCTTATTTCACCGCTAATCTGCAGTCTGAAAACGTTGGCAGGTGGACTCTGTGTGTGTGTGTGTGTGTGTGTGTGTGTGTGTGTGTGTGTCAGAGAGCTGTATCTGAATGCTAACAGCTCGTGTCACCTCAGATTTCGAGCTCTTCTGCAGAGACGCTGTTTGGATCGCTGCAGTCTTCGACGTTTACGTTTACACGGAAAGATTCACAGACAACAGTATCTGAAAACAGTATCGTTTCCTGAAAACAGTATCGTTTTCTGAAAACAGTATCGTTTTCTGAAAACAGTATCGTTTTCTGAAAACAGTATCGTTTACTGATGAATGTTTTTTTTAAAAGTTCCGCATTTGGACGACAACGTTTTGAAAACAAACGCTGTGCACACAGATCTGCGAAAAACGACTAAAAAACTCTGTAGTAAAGATGCCAGGCCAGCAGCTGGCGCTGTGATTTTGTGAAGAAACAAACGCACATG
>NW_024660931.1:0-1019 GCF_008729295.1 Plectropomus leopardus | reverse complement strand
TAGTACTGATCCTTTTTGTGCCCATTTCTAGAAAAATGAATATTTGTTCAATGTCACTCACAGTCAGTCACTGCAAGCATTCTTCATTTTAATGAAGAATGCTTCAAGGGACGGCCCAAGACGTCCCACCACGAACCACCGAAGCAGGGCGGGCGGCGGGGGCCCGGAGGAGGGTCAGAACTCCTCCGAGACCCCAGACACACTCCCCCCGTCGTCCGAGAGGACATCACCGGAGTCCGAGGCAGAACCCACGTCGTCATCCCCGGGCAGTGCGGACACAGGAGCAGGACGGGAAGCAGAACCGGGACCCCCAATCGCCGAGGTGGATCCGGAGGGCTGGTCGGGATGTTGCCGATGGAACTCCTCCACCAGGCTGTCATCCAGGATCTGGCGTGCTGGAACCCACGATCGCTCCTCCGGACCGTACCCCTCCCAATCGACGAGGTACTGGAGGCCCCTACCCCGGCGTCGAGAGCGCAGCAGGCGGCGCACCGTATAGGCAGGGGTCCCATCTATGATGCGGGGAGGAGGAGGAGGTCGGGACGGAGGTTGCAGAGGGCTCCCTCGGAACGGCTTGATTCGGGAGACATGAAAGGTGGCATGGACCCTCATGGGTTGATCACCTTGTCAATGGGGAACGGACCGATGAACTTGGGAGCCAACTTCTTGGAGTCCTCCTTCAAGGGGAGATCCCGTGTCAACAGCCACACCTTCTGCCCCACTTGGTAGGCTGGAGCCCGGGAACGGCGCCAATTAGCGGCCGTGGCGTAACGTTCTGCGGACCCCAGTAGAGCAGATCGGGCCCGGGTCCAACCCTGGCGGCAGCGACGGATGAAGGCCTCTACAGAAGGGAAGGCGGTCTCCTTCTCTTGGTTGGGAAACAAGGGAGGTTGAAACCCATACGCACATTGGAATGGGGACATGCCGGTAGCAGAGCTGGTGAGGGTGTTATGAGCGTATTCCACCCACATCAGATGCGAAGACCAGGAAGCGGGATGTCTGGATGCCATACAGCGGAG
>NW_024660930.1:0-206 GCF_008729295.1 Plectropomus leopardus | reverse complement strand
TGACTGAGACCTGCATTTAGTTTGTAACAAGATTTAACGACAACGACAACAACGACAACAACGACGACGACAACGACGACGACAACAACAACAACAACAACAAAGACAACAACAACAACAACAACAACAACAACAACAACAACAAAGACAACAACAACAACAACAACAACAACAGCAGCAGTTCCTCACAGCACCAATAACAGTGT
>NW_024660929.1:0-203 GCF_008729295.1 Plectropomus leopardus | reverse complement strand
ACTGATATATATATCACATATGGAGGAAATACATGCTATTTCCACTAGGTGACCTGTCACAATAAATGTATCTGCTGATCACTGACATATCCCAGACTCTCATAACAACAACAGCAACAAAAACAGCCCTGCACGGGGTTAATTGAAAATAATTCATTTTCATTTTCTCATCTAAAAACATACTGGCATCATGACAATAATGT
>NW_024660928.1:0-340 GCF_008729295.1 Plectropomus leopardus | reverse complement strand
GTAATCTTTACCTGCAAGTGTGCACAACTACTGAGTTTAAACAAAATTAATATACATGCAAAACAAAGAAAAAAATAGAGCCCATCTTGCGATGACGACCCAACATTTCTCGGTCAACGATGTCGTCCAGAGGCGTGATGTGTGTGTGTGTGTGTGTGTGTGTGTGTGTGTGTATGTGTAGCTTACCTACATCTGGCGCCCTTGCTTGGACCACACCCATCTTTGAATTCAGCCGTTATTGTGATCTCAGCTACGCCTGTAAAAATGTGCAGAGACAGATAGACATATAAACACGTGGCAAAATACTCAACACCATTTCTGTGGTAGTTCCTGCTACAAT
>NW_024660927.1:0-293 GCF_008729295.1 Plectropomus leopardus | reverse complement strand
GGCTAAACATGAAACAGCTCTCACACACCGCTGTGTGTTTTAAACACGTATGTGTTTGTGTATGTGTATGTGTGTGTGTGTGAACAGTGTGTGTGTGTGTGTGTGTGTGTGTGTGTGTGTGTGTGTGAACAGTGTGTGTATGTGAACAGTGTGTGTGTGAGCAGTGTGTGTGTGTGAACAGTGTGTGTGTGAGCAGTGTGTGTGTGTGAACAGTGAGTGTGTGTGAACAGTGTGTGTGTGAGCAGTGTGTGTGTGTGTGAACAGTGTGTGTGTGAACAGTGTGTGAACAGTGT
>NW_024660926.1:0-392 GCF_008729295.1 Plectropomus leopardus | reverse complement strand
CTGTGTGTGTGTGTGTGTGTGTGTGTGTGTGTGCGTGTGTGTGTGCGCGTGTGTGTGTGTGTGTGTCAGAGAGCTGTGTCTGAATGCTAACAGCTCGTGTCACCTCAGATTTCGAGCTCTTCTGCAGAGACGCTGTTTGGATCGCTGCAGTCTTCGACGTTTACGTTTACACGGGAAGATCCACAGACAACAGTATCTGAAAACAGTATCGTTTTCTGAAAACAGTATCGTTTACTGTTGAATGTTTTTTTAAAAAGTTCCGCATTTGGACGACAACGTTTGAAAACAAACGCTGTGCACACGGATCTGCGAAAAACGACTAAAAAACTCTGTAGTAAAGATGCTAGGCCAGCAGCTGGCGCTGTGATTTTGTGAAGAAACAAACGCACATG
>NW_024660925.1:0-304 GCF_008729295.1 Plectropomus leopardus | reverse complement strand
TGTGTGTGTGTGTGTGTGTGTGTGTGTGTGTGTGTGTGTGTGTGTGTGTGTGTGTGTGTGTGTGTGTGTTTCAGGGTGTGATCTGGACCAGCTGGAAAGGAAAAGAGTTTTCCATCCCGTTCACTGAGATGAAGATGAGACCAGCAGCCTTCAGAGGATGAGGAGGAGGAGGAGGAGGAGGAGGAGGAGACGCACGATAATGAACTACTAAACACACGATGCATGATGGGCAGCCGTGTGTACATACATGTGCAAACACACACACACACACACACAAACACATTTTACCACAGAGCCTGGCTCT
>NW_024660924.1:0-216 GCF_008729295.1 Plectropomus leopardus | reverse complement strand
AGCTGCTTTCTGACTCTGTGTGTGTGTGTGTGTGTGTGTGTGTGTGTCGGCGCTGCAGTCTGGAGGTTTCTTCAGTCGCTCTCCTTTGATCAGAAACTCGTAGATCTCAGAGTTCTCCACGCCGGGGTACGGAGTCTGACCTCGAGTCATGATCTCCCACATCGTCACGCCAAACGCCCACTGAGACACACACACACACACACACACACACACACA
>NW_024660923.1:0-269 GCF_008729295.1 Plectropomus leopardus | reverse complement strand
GTGTGTGTGTGTGTGTGTGTGTGTGTGTGTGTGTGTGTGGATATATGTGTGTATTTATATATCTGTTTATACATATTTATGTTTTTTTTTCATGTTCTGTACAATTAAAGCTGTAGTTGGTAACATTTTATAAAAAATAGCTTTTGTCATATTTGCCAAAACTGTCACTAAATTCACACAGCATTCACCTGTGGAAAGAAAAGTCATCTGTCTAGTTTGAACGTACTTTGCAGAGTGATTTACATTATTGACAGCTGTGTTAGAAACTC
>NW_024660922.1:0-252 GCF_008729295.1 Plectropomus leopardus | reverse complement strand
TTTTAAATAACATTTTGCCATCTATTTTTTTCTACCATATTTCTTACCATCTAATTTTTTTCACTATCTAATTTTTGTCCGTCAATTTTCTTTTCACCATATATAAACTTTTTTCTTCAATCATTTTTTACCATTTGATTTTTTTTTTCACCATTTTTTGGCTGTCAATTTTCTTTTCACCATCTAGTTTCTTTTTAACCATCTGTTTTTTTCTACCATCAGATTTTTTTTCTCATGTCAATTTTCTCTTCA
>NW_024660921.1:0-523 GCF_008729295.1 Plectropomus leopardus | reverse complement strand
TGTGTGTGTGTGTGTGTGTGTGCGTGTGTGTGTGTGTGTGTGTGACATTGCAGTGCAGATTTGAAAGGCTGCGGCAGCTGTCGACAGACAACGACAATCCTTACTGCACCAGCAACTTGATTGCATACTAATGTTTTGGTATGACGCATCTCTCTCTTCTCTTCCTCCCCCCTAATCAGCCTCCTTTCCTGTTTTTCCAATTCCTTCCCCTGCCCCTATCTCCCCCCTGTCCCCCCCCCCCTCCCATCTATTTTCATATGTCTCTCTCTTTCTTTCTTCTTTCCCTCCCTCCCACCTTGCTCTTCACATTGTGTGGCAGTGATATGGCACTGAGCTGCTGCTGGTACAACCCACCCACCACCGCTACAGCGACAAACACAAATGTAAGGACATGGGACATACGGGAAGAAAAATGTGTACAGGTAGCAATAAGAACGGTGTTTATGGATTTTACGGGCAGATCTGACCTAAACTAGTCAATATTCATATTATTATATCAATATTTTTTATTTTGAAGATTTTT
>NW_024660920.1:0-1019 GCF_008729295.1 Plectropomus leopardus | reverse complement strand
AAACTGCCTCTGTTTCTGGGTTTGTATGTATGAAAGCGTCTCAGCCATGTACGATGTAACTCACCAGTTGATGTCCTCTGGCAGGAGCGGTGGCCTCCATGTTCTGGGTTGATGCAGAGCTCGGCAGTGACATCTATTTGGATGGTAAGAAATATGACACAGTGTATCGTTGTTCATCATACACTGATATTCTTGATGGGAATACTATTTTCCTCTGTGCCGTTGTGCAAAACTTAACTTCTCAAACATCACTGATCAAACTGGGTAACTTAAGAGGAACCGTTTGCTGCCATTTAAAAACATGCTAATAAATCTTAGCATGAATTTAAATTCTAAATTTTAAACTTTAGCAGACTTAAAATGCTCTGTTGTAATACTTGGGAATTTCAAAATCCCAACACAATTAACACTGATAGGTGTAATAAATGTCATTAGTTAGACACAATTTGCCCAATTCTTTCATTAGCAGGGATGGTGCTTTTTATTTGTGCTATGATTAAGAATTTCTAAATTTAATGCTTTAACAGCTACAACTATAGTCCAATTTTGAATATATTTTCCCCACTTTGTTTGAAAAGGGTGAAATATTTTCTTGTTTGTGTATCTGTTTAAATGGTGTTTGTGTCGGTGTGTGTGTGTTTGGATGGCGTCTTGCTCCTCACACTAAATACTCAGCTGTCCGCTCTGTTGTGACAGGCTAGCAAGCCAAAAGTGTACTTCAAGTAACCTGGAGAAAGTGGTTTGCACAAACAGACAATTTGAAACACCAAAAGGCTATTCAGAAAAGAATGTGCACACGTTGTGTGGCACTACATTTGAGTCACTGATCACTTTTTTTTTCTTTGTTTGTCCTAGGCATCGTCACAGTTATCGATGCCAAGTATGGTCTACAGGTATGTGCTAAGACAATATTCAAGAAGCTTATTATGTCATTTTGAAAATGTCATGTTTGTCGCTGAATTGAATCAACAGAAAATTACAAAAGAGTTGATTCATTATTTACGACGTAAGCATATCAA
>NW_024660919.1:0-210 GCF_008729295.1 Plectropomus leopardus | reverse complement strand
GTCATTTTGACTATTTTCCACCTGATGAGGTCATTTTGACCATATTTGGCATATGGAGGAAATACATGCTATTTCCACTAGGTGACCTGTCACAGTCAATGTAGCTGCTGATCACTGACATATCCCAGACTGAGATTTAAAAAAAACTAAAATCTACTTTGTTTGTAATGATTTTTTAAATCTAAAAACATAGTGGCATGATGCCCCTGG
>NW_024660918.1:0-318 GCF_008729295.1 Plectropomus leopardus | reverse complement strand
AGCTACACTCACACACTGACAGATCCCAGACTGTCAGCAGCTACACTCACACACTGACATATCCCAGACTGTCAGCAGCTACACTCACACACTGACATATATATAGCAAAAAGAAAATCTGCTTTTCATGTAGTATTTTTTTTTTGTCATCCAAAAGCATAGAGTCATCATGACAAAAACCTGACATTTAAAGGGTTAAAATTCTGAAAAATGATTAATTGGTGATATGTATGATTAGGACTGATGTTGGTTAAAAACAGTTTACTCGATGAAAGCAGAAAATACTATTAATGTGAAATATTTTTTATTGACTAATTT
>NW_024660917.1:0-366 GCF_008729295.1 Plectropomus leopardus | reverse complement strand
CACACACTGACATATCCCAGACTGTCAGCAGCTACACTCACACACTGCCATATCCCAGACTGTCAGCAGCTACACTCACACACTGACAGATCCCAGACTGTCAGCAGCTACACTCACACACTGAGCACGGAGGAGATAATAAAAATAATAATTTTTTTTCATCTTAAACCATAGCAGCATCATGACAAAAACCTGGCATTTAAAGGGTTAAAATTTAGAAAAATAATACATATGTGATATTTATGTGCTTTTAGTGTGAGTGATATGAGTGTGTGTGATATTAAATCAGGTCTTAAAGGGTTAATTCCAAAGCGTCTCGCTGTAGTTTTCATCATACAAACAGGAAACAGGGACTTTGTTGGGGAC
>NW_024660916.1:0-308 GCF_008729295.1 Plectropomus leopardus | reverse complement strand
TTTGGACCTGAACAGTCTGAATGTAACTATTTAGTTTCCACAGTGTATTTTAGACTTATTGTAGGAGCTGAGCTGCAAATTCACTGATTACACTCAAATACACAATCTGGACTACATTTAGGACACATGCATCAACACACACACAGTTATCACAACAGGAAGAAGAAAAGTGCAAAATGCACCAAACAGTCCCTAAAGGGTTAAACAGCAGAAATGAAAACAAGACTGAAACGAGTATGAAATATGAGAATAGAAGTTACAGTTCAGAGCGAGAAATTGATAATGAGTTATATTAAAACATATCTTTT
>NW_024660915.1:0-328 GCF_008729295.1 Plectropomus leopardus | reverse complement strand
CCCAGACTGTCAGCAGCTACACTCACACACTGACATATCCCAGACTGTCAGCAGCTACACTCACACACTGACAGATCCCAGACTTTAATTTAAAGAAATAAAACAGTTTTGCATGTGGTGTATTGAAAATAATTAATTCTTTGTGGGTATTTTTCATCTAGAAACATTTTGGTTTCATGGTTTACTTATTTCTTAGTTAGGACTTGTTTTTGTTGTTTTTGTTGTATTTTTTAGTGCTTCCTAGTGGTCGATACCAATAAAAACTTCAGCTGCTGCTTTATGGCTGAATGCTTATCACATTAAAACATCGTGACACGTGAACATGTAG
>NW_024660914.1:0-402 GCF_008729295.1 Plectropomus leopardus | reverse complement strand
GTATGTGTGTGTGTGTGTGTGTGTGTGTGTGTGTGTGTGTGTGTGTGTGTGTGTGTGTGTGTGTGTGTGTGTGTGCGTGTGTGTTTGGATGCATGTCAGGTTTGATTTACACCTGTGTGAATCAGTGCTTATGTGTTCAGATGCCTGCGTGAATCCTCATCTGTAGTCCAAAATGTCTGAACGGGGTGACCTACAAATGTCCTGCTCCCACATGTGTTACTGTCCGTTCCTGCACATTCAGATGCCTGTGTGAGTGCCTCTCTGTCTGCACACGGACGCATTCAGACGAGCAGCAATGAGCTTGTCGGCACTCTGTCAAACCAACAGATTCGAAGGGAGCCGGAGCCAAATGTTAAGCTGCCTCTGCCAAAGAGGAAATAGCTGAAAATGACATCAATAGCC
>NW_024660913.1:0-333 GCF_008729295.1 Plectropomus leopardus | reverse complement strand
GACATATACGTGTGTGTGTGTGTGTGTGTGTGTGTGTGTGTGTGTGTGTGTGTGTGTGTGTTACAGTGTTAAAGTATTCAGTGTTGGAACGCTGCCTCGAAAAGGGTCACCAATTAAAAATAGTTAAAAATATCAAAATGACTATCAGAAATGATAAACAATTATCCAAAAAATAATTATAAGTTATGCTAAAAAATATGAAATGTACCTTAAATCACCCTGTGGGACACCACTCCTGCAAAGGGAAAAAAGGATAGACATATTCAATAAGATTTGATACGATACTATAAATTAAGATAAGATTTAATTCAATTCGATTTGATTAGGTGAGAT
>NW_024660912.1:0-624 GCF_008729295.1 Plectropomus leopardus | reverse complement strand
TGTGTGTGTGTGTGTGTGTGTGTGTGTGTGTGTGTGTGTGTTCAGGGCATGTCGGAGACCTTCTCCACCCTTCATGGTTTGGTGAATAAAGGCGTGAACGTGGTGATGGATATTCCCTACGAGCTGTGGAACGAGACTTCAGCAGAAGTGGCCGACCTGAAAAAACAGGTGTGTTTGTGTTCAGTGAAATGACCAAAAATCTTGATTTTTAAATCAAATTGTCTTTATTGTTTTTTTACTTAAAATTTTCTTGTTTTATGTTATTTAGAAAACAATTACAATCTTTAAAAAACTTTTAAAAATCATCAAACATTTAAAAACGCCAAACTTTTCTTTTAAATTGCCAAAAAAATGTTTTAAAGAAATTAAAAATCCCAATTTTATTTTCTTTAACAATCACTTAAATCTTTTTAAAGAAAATGTGCCTTCCAAATTTTAAATAGTTTAAAGATAATGAAAAAAGCCAAATGCTTTTCTTTGAAATTTGTCTAAAGTGTTTACGTCTTTTTTTTCTTTTAAAATTGCAAAAGTTTCTAAATAAAAAATAATAATAATAATAATTAAAAAGGGCCAAAATGTTTACTTTAAATATTGTAAAAAAAAAAAAAAAGCCAGAATATTGAT
>NW_024660911.1:0-275 GCF_008729295.1 Plectropomus leopardus | reverse complement strand
GAGACGTGGGAGGAGAAGTTGAGGAAGACGGAGTCTATCCGTCTGGAAAGGTGAGAGCTGTTTGTTTCATCTGTCGCTCGAAATGTTTCCTTCTTCCTGTTGTGATAACTGTGTGTGTGTTGATGCATGTGTCCTAAATGTAGTCCAGATTGTGTATTTGAGTGTAATCAGTGAATTTGCAGCTCAGCTCCTACAATAAGTCTAAAATACACTGTGGAAACTAAATAGTTACATTCAGACTGTGGGATCAAAAATGTCAGTTTGAATGGGTTTCA
>NW_024660910.1:0-697 GCF_008729295.1 Plectropomus leopardus | reverse complement strand
AAAACCCCAAAACTGTGTCTCAGTTTATCAAAGTTGGCCAAAGTCCTGTGTGTGTGTGTGTGTGTGTGTGTGTGTGTGTGTGTGTGTGTGTGTGTGTGTGTGTTTCAGCCTGTTTCATCACCTTTCTTATGCAATCCCGCTGCAAGCCGTCCACACTGTAAATGTAGACAAACAGCTCCCCCTGCTGGACCACACACACGCGCGCGCGCGCGCGCGCGCGCGCGCACATAAACACACACGCTGTAACACCGCCGCACAAATCCTGAAATCGTGTCTGATAATAAACAAACAGACAAAAAGGGACATAAATAAATATAAAGATAGATAAATAAATAATCTGAAAAAGGAAAGGAAGATGCACTTCATACAAAGAATCATTGTTAAAGGGACAGTTCACCTCCAATCAAAAACATGTTTTTCCTCTGATCTCTGGTTCTTCAACAGGGGGTCCAGGGCCTCCAGGGGTCCTCAGAATTATTGCAGGGGGCCCCGAAAATAATGTTTGATCATTTTAAAGTTTTGTTTTTTCTTTGTGAAATGAATATGCACATCAACATGAATGCAACATATTTTGTCTTTTGCACCAACAAGAGCAAACAGGTCAGACTGCAGCCTGACAGCCTCCAGCTGTCCAGAGGGTTAACCCTTTTTAGGTATTTTCTTGTAACATTTTTACTATTTTTTTCCTAATTTTTTG
>NW_024660909.1:0-1166 GCF_008729295.1 Plectropomus leopardus | reverse complement strand
GTGGAGGACAGTTTGGGCAGTGGAGGACAGTTTGGGCAGTGGAGGCATTAACCAAACCAAAACTTTGATTATTCACAGTTTGACTCATCTCCCAAAATGCAACTGAATCACTTTTTTTAAAAATACTTTCAGAGCAAAAACTGATGCATGCGACTGATTTAGATGAATTAATCAGAGCATGTGAGTAATTAGATTATTATGTTTTTAATCCTTTGACAGACATAATCTGTATTAACGGGATTTAGTGGGTCAAATCATAATATGAAGATTTTGTAAAAAGATGCCACCACTGGACTTTTCTAGTTTAGGAATCTTTGAATTTAAATAAACTGAATTGGCTCAAAGGAAACAAACCTGCAGGTAGAACAGAGAGAGGGACAAACTAAAAACTAGAAAATTAAAAGGCAAAGCCGTCAGAGTTTGGAGAGGGAGTGGGATGACAGGAGGGGTGTCAAGACTCAGCTGGAGATGAGAGGAAGCCGACACGCCAACACGTGTGATGGAACAAGTTAATAGCGTGTTCCTGTGCGTGTCATGATGTGAACACGTGTCGGGGAAGTTGTGGAATGCAGCAGTTGTAGAGTTTGACACCTAAAGGTCAACCGGCCGACCTCGAGCTGCCCGTCTGTCTCTTTACACGCCTGCAGAGGAAAAGCTGTCCGGACGCTGATTATCAGGACAAACAGCCTGACCCGTGTAGTTAAGGGATTACTGTTAAAAGGTTTAATAACCTAAAAGATGCTGGAAAGTTTTCTTAACCCTTTGTGACAGTTTTAATTCTTTCAGATCAAGACTTTCCGCAGGACTGGAAGAAGCATGAGACATAAAAAACCAAAACAGTAAAATGTCTCCGTCTGATCTCTCCTTTTCCTGCATTGTTGTGTTGTTAAAAACACATCAGTCAGTACGTATCCATGCACAGTTTGGTGCTGATGTCCGGAAATTACATTAATATGGTGTACTTTCATATTTAAAATTAGGTTTCAGAAAAAAAAGAAAAGATTTTTTATGTAATTTTTTTTATTTATCATTTTTCTTTTATTTTGGCATTTTTTCCAGGTAATATCCTGTCCCTAATAATTAACTATTTTGTGCAAAGTTTCACCTTTTTTTGGTAACTTTCTACTAATATATTGTTAATATTTGGGTCAATTCCCATTGCCCAT
>NW_024660907.1:0-412 GCF_008729295.1 Plectropomus leopardus | reverse complement strand
GTGTGTGTGTGTGTGTGTGTGTGTGTGTGTGTTACCAGTCGAGGCAGCAGGATGTAGGACAGGACGGACAGAAAAATAACAACACAGGCTGTGATGAAATAACCAAACGCTGCATCCTGGAGCTCTGAGCCACCTGCAAGAGGCAGGGGGTTAATAATGAGTTATTGATGGGCTATCGATGAGTTATCGATGAGTTATCGATGAGTTATCGATGGGTTATCGATGAGTTATCGATGAGTTATCGATGAGTTATTGATGAGTTATTAGTCAGTACTTGCGATGGCGCAGATCATGGCGAAGGCAGCAAAGGTTCCTGCGAGGCCCTGACCGCTCATGATTGGGGTTGTGTAAGAAGCCGGCAGCAGTCCGGCCATCCCGAAAAGACTGCCCTGAAGCACCGCCCCAAACGCTG
>NW_024660906.1:0-389 GCF_008729295.1 Plectropomus leopardus | reverse complement strand
ATAAATCTCTGTGTGTGTGTGTGTGTGTGTGTGTGTGTGTGTGTGTGTGTGTGTGTGTTATTGCAGGAGTGTGAGAAGGACCCCTGCTGTGAGTATCAGACCTGTAAGCTGAAGTCTGGAGCTCGGTGTGCGTACGGAGAGTGCTGCTACAACTGTCAGGTAAACACAGCCAGCAGCAGACCACTGATCAATATCAGATCATTACCACTGATCAATATATGATCATTATCACTGATCAATATCAGATCATTATCACTGATCAATATCAGATCAATATCAGATCATTATCACTGATCAATATCAGATCATTATCACTGATCAATATCAGACCACAGATCAATGTCGGATCATTACCAGATCTGATCAGCTGATATATGAGGTCTCTGTTT
>NW_024660905.1:0-349 GCF_008729295.1 Plectropomus leopardus | reverse complement strand
AACACACACACACACACACACACACACACACACACACACACACACAGACACACAGACACACTCCAGTTTGTTTTCAGAGTTGTATTCTGTGACATTTGTTTGCAAAACAAAGTCGCAGTTCTGCGTTTATATATTTATATATTTTTATCCTCAGGCGACCTCAGGCTGACCGCATGTGACGGTCGGCTTGAGGGTTTGGAAAGACTCTCGTGGTGTTAATTTGAAATTAATTGGTGTTAATTGTGTGGTGTCTAATCTTTGCTGACCGTTTTTTGTGTGAAAGGAATTAAAAGTTCATCTCATTCAGGCTCCTGCCCCAAATATAATCCTGCTGAGTTCAGTGATTGAA
>NW_024660904.1:0-245 GCF_008729295.1 Plectropomus leopardus | reverse complement strand
ATCAGTACCTGGTCTGAGAGACTCTACAGGATCAGTACCTGGTCTGAGAGGCTCATCAGGATCAGTACCTGGTCTAAGAAGCTGTAGAGTTGGACGGCCCTCTCGATGTTGTGGCCCGCGGCGTTGACCCGCTGGGAGAAGTCCTGCAGTTGAGCCCAGAAAGAATGAACTTTGACCTCATAGACGTGCAGGTCAGCTGACGACAAGTCGCCCCAACGCTCCAGACGCCCCAACAAGGCCTCGCC
>NW_024660903.1:0-327 GCF_008729295.1 Plectropomus leopardus | reverse complement strand
GCAGTGGGCAGCGTCGCAGCAGCAGCGTCACAGCAGCAACGTTGCAATAACGCTGCATGTGTGAAAACCACAAGCATGAAACACGCAAACAGATAATGGTATATTTATCTCTCTCTCTACACACACACACACACACACACACACACACATACACAAATATACCTACAACTTATCAGGGAATCATATCGTAATCATGACTGGAGAAATTAAATTAACAGAATCAAAAAGTGTTGTGCCCACAAAAAAATAACAAAAGGTGGTGCCTTGTAATATTGCCTCATGTATTATTACACAGCTCAAATTTAAGTAAATACTACGTTCAGTACT
>NW_024660901.1:0-265 GCF_008729295.1 Plectropomus leopardus | reverse complement strand
GTTGATGAGGTCGTGTGCTGTGTAGTAAGTTAATACATGACTGCTGATGAAAATAAGTTATGCCTAATTAAATTCAATGACGAGATTTTTCATTTAAATCAGATATTTCGGTCGTTAAGCTCAGGTAATCTGCATCCTGGCAGCAGTGGACCTCCTGTGGGCCGCCTCTGGTCCAGGTCCGGCTGCCTGGTTTACTCTCTCTGGGGGATGAAGACTTTGACTAGGATGGGCTACAGTTATTAGTAGGGTTGGATGATATGCAGAT
>NW_024660900.1:0-270 GCF_008729295.1 Plectropomus leopardus | reverse complement strand
GTGAAGACTAATAAATATTTGGTTCAAAAAAAAAAAAAAAAAAAAAAGAATCCGCTTTTGGCGCTTATTCAGCGCGGGCATGCTGGAAACAGGCCCTTTTCACTAAGAGACATGCAAAGTGAAAATCTGCTCATAATCCTCACTGTACATAATGTATTGACCAAAAACCACCTTGTCCATCATATTAAACCCTTTTCACACTCTTCCTGCATAGAGACCTGTTTCTCAGTCACTGTGGAGAAGAGAGGCAGCTTGGATGAAAGACGCTGT
>NW_024660899.1:0-395 GCF_008729295.1 Plectropomus leopardus | reverse complement strand
TGAAAAAATTATCATGATAAGACTTTTTTCCGTATCGCCCAGCCCTACCTCACATGTACTTTTTATATGTTTTATCCTCATTAGCATAATTCTGTTATGTGAAACAAATAAACTAAAGTCAGCTGATCAACAACAACAAAAAACACTAATCTTTATACTGTTTCCTGTTTCATCAGCTAAAACATGATCAGTTCCTGATGTCATCAATGCGCTCAACTCAATCAGGACGTTAACAACAACACAACACAAAAACAACCAAAACTCTGTGTGTGTGTGTGTGTGTGTGTGTGTGTGTGTGTGTGTGTGTGTGTGTGTGGTGTGTGTGTGTGTGTGTGTAGAGTCACATTCTAAACATGTTTATAGAAGAGAAACTGCAGTCTGATGATGAGGAGTGA
>NW_024660898.1:0-1577 GCF_008729295.1 Plectropomus leopardus | reverse complement strand
TTTCCCAATCGTTGTTTCTGATTTTCCTTTGATATTTTTCTTTTTTTATTTAATAAATGTGTTAATCCATTGACTTTGCTTAAGTTGCTCACTGCCTTTTTCCCAAGTTTTGAAAGAAATGTCATCAACTTGCTCAGGTTTCAAAGGTTTAGTTACTTGTCTTTGAAGTTACTTAGAAAGGCGTCTAACAGCAGCAGGAGAAGTGATGACAACAACATGAAAAATATATTCTAATTTCGTAATACAATTTTAATGTGTAATTATGCAGCATTTAACCTTAAGGGTCATTAATTGAAAAGATAAACATCCTTAAAACATTCTTTGATCATTAGCTCAAAACGTTTTCTTTTTTCTTGTAGGTAACGTTAGCCAATGTTGGGACCACGTTGCATCCCAGCTAGCAATTTTTGGTTCGAAAAACGCTCTGAGAACGGTACAATGCAACCACAGAAATTTTTTAGCAGTTTTCAGTGGAAATTTGTATTTATGTTCCCAGAATGCTCTTCTTAAAGTTTGGGCATTATTCTCTGTTCTTTTTTTAAATTGTTAATATATCAATTACATTAGATTTTCATCTAAAAACAACAAAGGCCTGTAATCTTAGCCCTCAGTGACATTTTCTGAATGTTGCTTTGAAAACGTTCTTCCTTTGTTCTCATTTAACGTTGTGGGAACGTTTTATTAAAAAAGGACATTCTATGATCTGTCTCCTCTCAAAATCACCAAAACCTCCTCTGAATGCTGCAGTTATAGCGTTATGCTTTAGTCAGTATTTACATTTTAGGGACATTATTTGAAATGATAAACATCATTTAAACGTTATTTGAACATTCGATTAAAATATTATTGCAACTTGCAGATTACATTAGCCAATGTTGTGGGAACGTTACCTGCTAGCTGGGATCATCCCACCATTTGTTGACGTCAAGGTAACGGCATCCCAGAGTGTAAACAGCTGACGCAGACGGAAAGTCAAAGGTCATAAGTAGACCAGAAGGTCACTGACAGAGCGCCACCGTGTGACGAGTTGGGATGAGAGCATGTTTGAATGTTTCATATTGTTTTGGTTTCATAATGCTTCAAAATAATGTTTAAACCAAGAGAGAGCTCAAATATTGTTGATGTCAAAGACAATAGATATGAAGATTTTTAACTTCCAAACGTAGAAGTTTGCGTGTCGCGGTTTTGACGCCGACAGTGTGAGGCGTTTAAAGAGGTGTGTTGACGCAGATTTGCGCTGACAGATCATGAGGCCTCTGCAGCTAACGGCCTGATGTTTCCGTCTGTAAGCCAACCACCCTGATCTCCCTCCAGCTGTTAAACTCAGGTTCGCCGTCTTTTTAACAGCAGGATCGTCCTCCCGCTGATGTCTGACAACAACAACTCCACTCCTGTCCTCCGCTGAGACACAGTGGGACTGAACGGAAGCACACGAAGCACAGAGCCTCCATTATTTGGACTACATCATGTACACACTGGAAGATAATTGTTATTTCCTATCCAAAAAGACCCCCCGTCCATCCGTGATCACTGCAGCTTTTTACCCACGTCTCATCCGAAAAGACAGAGAACGGCGA
>NW_024660897.1:0-220 GCF_008729295.1 Plectropomus leopardus | reverse complement strand
GTGTTTTTCAAAAGGAACCTGAGTTCAGCCGGTGAGGAGGCCAGAAAACAGATGCGTGTTTGTGAGGGCCTGGTTGACTCACTGCTCTACGTCATCAAAGCCTGTGTAAACACCTCTGACTTCGACAGCAAGGTACGCACTGAAACACCCACACATGTGTGCGCACACACATGCACACAGACAGACAGACACAAACACACACAAACATACACACACACAC
>NW_024660896.1:0-596 GCF_008729295.1 Plectropomus leopardus | reverse complement strand
ACTGGATAATTTTTTTTGAGACATGTTGACTTTTCAGAATGCATTTTTTTTATTGCCATTATTAAAAACATTAAGTCCTAAAGACGTGAAATGTGCTATTTTCTGAATCAAGATTTGGAATTCAGTGTTTCTCCGGACATAAAATGAACGTGCATCAGACCCGCGGGACTCTACCGTGAGAGCATGCATGTAACTCTAAGAGTTACATGCGGGCTTCGTACCGGCTGTAGTAATGGATATTTTTGCTGTAAATGTTCGGCTGTCGTTAATCACTTCCACGCATGCTCTATGGGCCAGCAGATCCGGGTATTTTACACTTTTCTAAACCCGCAAAAAGAGTTTTCTCTGCTTCATGCGCCACTGAGCAGCTCTCATAGGAATGAATGAGGCCCCGCCACCACGGCTGTATACAGACTTCCTTTTAATACATCCAAGGTATTACTTCAGTAAAAGAGCTTCATTCTTCTTCCACCATTGTTTGAAAGTCTAACATAAAGTTAATATCAGGGGAAGTTAAATGTCTAAACAAGAAGCTTCCAGTCATATTACCTTTCTTGTGTTCAAAAGATGAGGAAAACACTTAAACAAGAATTCAT
>NW_024660895.1:0-557 GCF_008729295.1 Plectropomus leopardus | reverse complement strand
GAAGGCTAGACCGTCCCAATTAACAACCGTTGATGCAGCCTTCGGAGGTGCCTCCGAAGGAGTCGCCTCCGAAGGCCGCGTAGGCTGCAGCCTCCGAAGGATGCAGACCCTGAATTGGGACACAGCTACAGTATGGCATTTATGTTGACAGAAGAGTTGTGTTTCCAGAGATGGATTCCAGCCTGAGGACAGACACTCAGTTTGAACAAATGTCTGATGAAGACCACCATCACTCTAAATCCCCTCTCCAAGGGCTAGGTATTGGTATGGTTTCTACTACTACATGCATTTAGTTTGCCTGGGCATTGTGCGCAAATTGATTGGTCTGTGGTTCAAGGTGCCATTGCAGTGTCAGATTCCATCTTCTGTCCTTTCTGCCATCTCTGATCACTTGTGTATAATATGACAAACTATTAAATTTAAATTACTTACATGGCAAAGACGAACACTTTCCAACAACTGTGATCTGGACAAATCTAAATGTTACAGGAGGAGAAGGAGTCAAAAATAAGTTTTGTTTTTTCTCTCCAACCACAGCTTCCAACTAGACCAGTTCT
>NW_024660894.1:0-366 GCF_008729295.1 Plectropomus leopardus | reverse complement strand
TGTGTGCTTGTCAGTAGGAACTGGCTCCCTCATGATGCAGCAGGAGCTACAAGAGCTGTTATTGCATCACATAACTCTGAGAAAGTTTTGAATCCACAATTCCTCTGTGAAATTGTGGACTACATCTCCCAGAAATCCCCCATACGTGTCCGCTCACATGTATAAGGAGCTCGCCTTTCCATCATGGCTCCATAACACGCCTACGTGGCCTTGGATTGGAAATAATGACGGCTAATTTGGTGGCTGCAATAGAAATAAAGCTGCTAATGTTTTGAACATCCATCGCCATGGTTACTGGGATGTTATCACCAGAGGAGAGGTCGCACAACGTCACTCAGTGGAAACACAGTCAGTTCCACGTTGTGT
>NW_024660893.1:0-302 GCF_008729295.1 Plectropomus leopardus | reverse complement strand
TTTTTGAAGATCGCGGGCACGCAAGGAATCTTGGGAAATGGAAGGCCGCGAAGGATAGTAGCGATGTGTCCTCCAAACAGAGGGAAAAGGAGGCCGCATTTGTGGGCTGCGAAAGGAGGAGCCTTCGAATTGTGACCAAATGGGACAGCCTTCGCGCAGCGCTGTGACGTAATCAGCCTTCGAATGCAGCCTCCGAAGGATGCAGACCCTAGTGGCCGAAAGTGGAACTACGGCGTCACGTGATGCACACTGGCCCAGAAAGACTTTCCCCCGTTTGTTAACATTGGGAAAGAGACCTCCTT
>NW_024660892.1:0-376 GCF_008729295.1 Plectropomus leopardus | reverse complement strand
ACGCCAAGTCCAGGTCCACGTTTCTCCGTCCACTCTGAAAGACAAAAAACACAAAGACGGACGTAGCTTTCACAGCACCAGAGAACTGTAATAAACACAAAAATACCATCTGTGTGTGTGTGTGTGTGTGTGTGTGTGTGAGTGTGAGTGTGAATGTGTGTGTGTGAGTGTGAGTGTGTGCACACGCTCTACCAGAGTGTATCCCTCCTCGTCTGACTCGGGCTGGGAGAGGTCAGACTCGCTCCTGGACTTCATCAGTCTGTAACTGGGGCTGCTCTGCACCGAGCGGCTCTCTGCACTCAGACTCTCACTCCTACAGACACACGCACACACACACACGCACGCACACACACACGCACGCACACGCACGCACACA
>NW_024660891.1:0-501 GCF_008729295.1 Plectropomus leopardus | reverse complement strand
AAGGTTGCAAGGTTCAAGGGGGCCGAATACTTTCGCAAGGCACTGTAGGTGTCTTAGCCATTACTGTAGGTTGTCCATTTTCATGTTTATTAGTTTAGTCTCTTTGTTTATGCACTTTTATCTATTTTTCTATTTTTTCTTAAACCTGGTTTTTACCCTGGGTTTTGAGATCTGATTTGACTTTAATCGATGGTATTTCACACTTTTTTATGCCTATTTCTGTTTTATTGATGGAACCTTGAGCACTTTAATGTTTTAATGTTTTACCTTTGTTTATGGCATGTTTGCTTAATTTTTCAGGGGATGAGTTGGAGGATGGGGGTGGGCTCTTATGTCCTAGGAGGTTTAAAATAACCTTTAGTTTTTCTGTTTGTTTCCTGTTTGTTCTGTTCTGTGGCCTGTGTTTTGAAATGGACGCTGTAACCTCACTTGACTGCAAAACAAATCTACCTACGGGTACCAATAAAGTAAACTGAACCTGAACCTGTCTCATATTTTGAC
>NW_024660890.1:0-218 GCF_008729295.1 Plectropomus leopardus | reverse complement strand
CTGCACTCAGACATCAGGACGACGACACCGTCATCATCGGCCGTATTTCAAACAATGATGATCAACAGAATCAGAATCAACAATCTGTCAGAGAGGCGCACAGAAAACAACCTACTGCTCAACGTCAGTAAAACCAAGGAGCTGATTGTTGATTTTAGAAAGAAGAAGGCGAAGACACACACCCCTGTCTTCATCAGCGGAGCTGAGGTGGAGCAGGT
>NW_024660889.1:0-278 GCF_008729295.1 Plectropomus leopardus | reverse complement strand
CACACACACACACACACACACACACACACACACACACATACACACAGCGGAAATGATTATTTTATGCTGGACTAATTTAAAGTTCATTGACAATTGTTTTAATTAATTAAATAAGAAAAGTACACACTTTAAAAAACGTCAGGCTGCCAGGCGGGCACTGCAGGCGTTTGCATATGAAGGTAATAATTATCCTCTGTTTGTGTGTGTGTGTGTGTGTGTATGTGTGTGTATGTGTGTGTGTGTGTGTGTGTGTGTGTGTGTGTGTGTGTGTGTGTGTG
>NW_024660888.1:0-213 GCF_008729295.1 Plectropomus leopardus | reverse complement strand
TTTATTCTCTTGTTCTTACTGTATGGCGCTGCTACACCCCAATTTCTCAGTTTTGAGATCAATAAAGTATATCTATCTATCTATCTAAACATGCCTCCCAAATCTGCAGACTTAAAAAAAAGAAAAAAAGAACAATAAAAAACACAACAATATCTAAGTTTAACCCTTTCAAACCTGCATCACTTTTCGTGTGCTTCTTTCTGACACATTTCC
>NW_024660887.1:0-1283 GCF_008729295.1 Plectropomus leopardus | reverse complement strand
AGGGGGCCCCTCATGCTCTACCTATATTACATTTTCTTTTGATAGTCTGCTAGTTTTTTATTATCTTTGCCTTTACTTTTATTGTACCATGGTCACACGAAACCAACACAGCATGCAAAACTCAGTATGTCTAGTACACTTAATGTAATAACTTTTAATGTCAGAGGCCTGGGCCACCCAATTAAGCGGAAGAGAGTTCTTACATTCTTAAAAAAGGAAAAAGTAGACATTGCCTTCCTTCAGGAAACTCATCTGTCCAATGAAGGAATAGTTGTGGGAGATTTCAATTGTTGTATGGATAATAACTTAGACAGATCCTCTCCCACACTATCTAACCCCAATGCTTCCAAGACTCTGAAGTTAGCCTCGGCCGATGTAGGCCTGGTTGACATCTGGAGAGAACTTAACCCTGCAAGGAAAGATTACACTTTTTATTCAGCCAGACATAAAACATACTCTCGACTGGATTTATTTTTTTTTACCTCAGATCATCTCTCATCCATAATCTCATGTGATATAGGTCCTATTCTTATATCAGATCACTCACCAGTTTATCTACGGCTATCCCTACCTCAGCAGGCAAATCAAACCAAACAATGGAGATTCAATGCCTCACTCCTCACAGACTTTGAAGCCTGTAATAATATTAGAAAATGGCTAGAGGAATACAGACGGGATAACGCGTCCTCCCCTGTTACCCCGGCAGTGATGTGGGATGCAGCTAAAGCAGTAATTAGGGGGCAGCTGATCTCCTACACATCTGCAAAGAAAAAATCTATTATTAAAAAAACAGAACAACTTAAGAAAAAGTTAATTAATTTGGAACAATCACATAAACAATTTCCTACAGAGGAAAACTTGAGGAAACTAAATGCAACCAAAAATAAACTTAATCTCATTCAAACAGAGCATATCAAAAAACTTATGTTCTATACCAGACAGCAATATCATGAAAATGGTAATAAGCCCAGTAGACTCCTAGCCTATCAACTTAAAAAAGAACGTGCAGAAAACACAATAAAATGTACACGTAATGCAACAGGCCAGTTGAAATACGATATGCAATCAATTAAGTCCTCATTTCTTGACTTTTATTCACAGCTTTACACGTCAGAAAATCCTTCTGAAACCAATATTCGTAGTTTTTTGGAAAAAGTAACCCTACCCTCTATCTCAGAGGACGAAAAGAAGCAGTTGAGTGCTCCATTCACCTCAGATGAGGTGTTACAAGCAATTAAGTCAATGCCCTCGGGAAAAACTCCAGGTTTAGACGGATATTCAGT
>NW_024660886.1:0-203 GCF_008729295.1 Plectropomus leopardus | reverse complement strand
TGGAGGTTGGCTCAGTGGATAGAGCAATTGCCTGGTGTGTAAGAGGTCGGTAGTTCGAGACTCGGCCAACACAAGACACACTTCATTCTTATTCCGCGATTTCAATAAAAATATCGGCCTCACCAAGAACTTAGTAGCTTATCGGTCTGACTCGTATATCAGTGCAGTTTTCAATAGCTTTCACTGGTGAAACTGAGCTAAAT
>NW_024660885.1:0-633 GCF_008729295.1 Plectropomus leopardus | reverse complement strand
CAAGGCTATAGTATGGCAAAAACGTCAAAAAAAGGTACGTCTCAAAAACAGCTAAAAACAGCTCAAACCCGCATTAAATGGCGTGCTTAGACACGCTATAGCATAGAAAGTTGCAAAAATGGCTGAAAACACCAACATATGTCATGTCGAAAAATGACACAAACAGTAAGGCTATAGTATGGCAAAAATGTCAAAAAATGTCACGTCCAAAAAAACACTGAAAACAGCTGAAACCCGCATTAAATGGCGTCTTCAGACACGCTATAGCATAGAAAGGTGCAAATACGGCTAAAAACATTATAAAATAGCATGTCGAAAAAATGACCCAAAAAGCAAGGCTATAGTATGGCAAAAAAGTCAAAAAATGGTACGTCTCAAATATAAATAAAAAATGCTGCAACCCGCATTAAATAGCGTGCTTAGACACGCTATAGCATAGAAAGTTGCAAAAATGGCTGAAAACACCAACATATGTCATGTCGAAAAATGACACAAACAGTAAGGCTATAGTATGGCAAAACTGTCAAAAAATGACACGTCCCAAAAACAGCTAAAAACAGCTCAAACCCGCATTAAATAGCGTGCTTAGACACGCTATAGCATAGAAAGTTGCAAAAACGGCCAAAAACACCA
>NW_024660884.1:0-358 GCF_008729295.1 Plectropomus leopardus | reverse complement strand
ATACTATAGCCTTGCTTTTTTGGTGTATTTTCCTGAAGTTCGCGGACTACACGACCCTCATTGGGCTCATCTCTGATGGAGATGAGTCCGCCTACAGGAGGGAGACAGACCGTCTGATGTCCTGGTGCAGCTTGAACAATCTAGAGGTCAACACTCTAAAGACAGTGGAGATGATAGTCGACTTCAGAGGGAGCACAGCCCCACTCACCCCCATCACCCTGAGAGTCTCTCCAGTGGTCACGGTGGAGTCCTTCTGCTTCCTGGGCACCATCATCACCCAGGACCTCAAGTGGGAGCTGGACATCAGCTCTCTGAACCAAAAAAGCCCAACAGAGGATGTACTTCCTGCGGCAGCTGA
>NW_024660883.1:0-543 GCF_008729295.1 Plectropomus leopardus | reverse complement strand
AATTTAAGAAACTAATTCCCTCTGCTTTGACGTCATTACCATGTCTTACAACTCCTGAGCACACTACTACTAACTTTAGTCATTCCCAAATTGACTGTCTCATCGATAATGCTACTGGCTCACTGCGATCAGCTCTCGACACTGTTGCACCCTTCAAGAAGAAAATAATGAAACAAAGAAAATTAGCCCCATGGTTTAACCTCCAGATTCGCAAATTGAAACAAACATCGCGAAAATTTGAAAGACATTGGCATTCGACCAAACTGGAAGAGTGCCGTTTAGTCTGGCTGGACAGTCTTAAAGTCTATAAGAAGGCCTTCCGCCATGCCAGGGCAAACTATTATTCATCATTAATTGAGGAAAACAAAAACAATCCCAGGTTTCTTTTCAACACTGTAGCCAGGTTGACTCAGAGTCACAGCTCTATAGAGCCTTGTATTCCTTCAGCCCTAAGCAGTGACGACTTTATGACTTTCTTTAATAATAAAATCATAATTATTCGAGATAAAATCCATCACCTCTTGCCCTCAACTGACCTGACCC
>NW_024660882.1:0-259 GCF_008729295.1 Plectropomus leopardus | reverse complement strand
CTTATTACCGAATAAACTCTGCTGTAACACACACACACACACACACAGACACAGACACAGACACAGACACAGACACACACACACACACACACACACACACACACACACACAGACAGACAGACACACAGACACACACAGACAGACACACACACACACACAGACAGACAGACACACACACACACACAGACACACACAGACAGACACACACACACACAGACACACACACACACAGACACACACACACAGACAGACACAGACA
>NW_024660881.1:0-792 GCF_008729295.1 Plectropomus leopardus | reverse complement strand
AAGCGACGTACAACACAAGCAAGAATTTAGACTTAAGGAAAAAACCCTTAGTAAGTGCAAAAAGTGCTTCAGGTGTGATTGGTCACAGGTATTGCCATCTAGTGGCAGAAGAAGTGCCGCACACCCCATCACTTATTGGGGTGGGTGAGGTTAGCCACATTCTCTGGCATGTTTGAACACAAGCACACTTATTGTTTCATTTTTTTATTTGATCATTAATAACGACAATAAAAAAATTCATACAGAAAAACACACAGAATTGGTTAAAACCACTGAGTATAAAATGACTTCGACAATCTTGATCCTAATGCGAGTGACTTCTACTGCATCAATTAATCCGAGCCTTAAAATATACTGGTTAAGACATAAAAAACACAGCTATTCACAAGTACAAAAAGTTTTTGATACTTTTGTAAGATGAAAAAAGTAACGGTATGCAGATGTCTTGCTTAAGACCATGAAAAACAGTGACATAATTATTCACATTAAGAACGCATGGAACAGTTTAATTTAGGCTGCAGATCACCGAGAAGCTATAGAAGCTTATTTATTTCAAACTTAGATTTACTATAAATATATATTAGACATCAAAAGAGGCACTAAGAAAATCCTGTCTTCCTCAAAGTACAGATGCAACATGTCCAGTTCTAGTGTGTTACGCTGCAGTACACACATTCACTCCAGGTGTTATCCCTCTGTCTTCTGGATCTGTTGGCCAAGTTGACACTTAAGGCAGCATAGTAGAGTTTTTCTGTGTGTTGGTAACCCTGGCAGCAAAATACAGTATATATC
>NW_024660880.1:0-548 GCF_008729295.1 Plectropomus leopardus | reverse complement strand
TTTTTTTGAGATGCTACTTTATAGTGTTTTTGTCCGTTTTTGCAACTTTCTTTGCTATGGTGTGTGTTAGCACGCTATTTTAAGTGGTTTGCAACAGTTTTCAGCTGTTTTTGGTTTGGGTCAAATTTTGGCATTTTTGCCTTACTATAGCCTTGGATTTTGGTTCATTTTTTGGACGTGCTACATTATGGTGTTTTTGTCCGTTTTTGCAACTTATTTTGCTATAGCTTGTCTTGGCACGCTATTTTAAGTGGTTTGCAATAGTTTTCAGCTGTTTTTGGGACGGGTCAAATTTTGACATTTTTGCCTTACTATAGCCTTGGATTTTGGGTCATTTTTTGGACATGCTACATTATGGTGGTTTCGTCCGTTTTTGCAACTTTCTATGCAATGGCATGTTTTGGTACGCTATTTTAAGTGGTTTGCAATAGTTTTCAGCTGTTATTAGGTTGGGTCAAATTTTGACATTTTTGCCTTACTATAGCCTTGGATCATGGGTCATTTTTTTGAGATGCTACTTTATAGTGTTTTTGTCCGTTTTTGCAACT
>NW_024660879.1:0-504 GCF_008729295.1 Plectropomus leopardus | reverse complement strand
TTATTGCTTATTGTGACAAAGGTTTTGATACAACTGGGTTATTTTTTTCCCCCCAAATTAAACAAAAAATATTTTCTTCAAAAGCCAGAACATGCAGCTTTTAAGTTGCTAGCAAAAAATTTCTGACCTGTGCATACACTGAATACCGAAGATCCTACAGTGGTAACAGAAACATGTATATGTATGTATTAGTGCTGGGCATAGATTAATTTTTTTAATCTAGATTAATCTCACTGCAATCCTGTAGTTAATCTAGATTAATCTAGATTAAAATTATAGATTTGAATTTTGTCAAAGACATTCAAAATAATATGTATCTAAATAAAAGATGAAAATGCATCACAAACTGCTTGAGAAAGCTGTTCCACTATAATATTTGGTAAAGAAAATAATGTTCCATAAGATTTACTTTGATGTTTAACTTTTTTTTATTTTGTTAAACACAGACATTTAGGAACACAGGTTCTGTCTCCATGTGGAAAAAAGCTTTTTCCTGCTAACTGG
>NW_024660878.1:0-441 GCF_008729295.1 Plectropomus leopardus | reverse complement strand
CACTCCGGTCACTCAGGCAGACCAGCTTCCGCCTTGTTCACGCCCCCGCCGCGTAATTCGACCAGGTATACATCCGCGCTTAAACAACAAAGTGAAATTGGTGCCTTGCTCACTGTATAGACCCAATTTAGTGAATAGTTTATCGCGCGATAATTTCCTTATCGCGCGATAAGAATCCCGCGTTAACGCAGCACGTTAACGCCGTTAACGGCCCAGCACTAATTAAATATATTAAAAAACTTAATAATAATACCAAACTGGAAACAGCTCTCAACTCTTGTGTAAGTGCTTTTAGTATTAATTGCAATTCTTCTTCTTTGTAGAAGAAGGGTTGCATGTTGTTCCCACTTTTGTACCTCAAAGCACTTAACACAACAAAGTCGAAAGACTTCTCGAATCAGAAGCTCCAACCTTCTGACATGACCTGAACGCAGCATTGGT
>NW_024660877.1:0-560 GCF_008729295.1 Plectropomus leopardus | reverse complement strand
TTTCAGCTAGCTATGTTATAAATGGCCTCAACATGCTGTACTATGACTTATTTTAACAATTGGAGAGATCATTTTTTTGGCCATTTTTCCTGAGCTATAGTATGGCTTTTTTGCCGTAATGTAATTTGGCTTAAAACGCTCAAAATATGGACTTTTTGGACCATTTTTTCAGCTAGCTATGTTATGAATGGCCTCAATATGTCGTACTATGACTTATTTGAAAAATTAGAGTGATCACTTTTTTCACCATTTTTCCTGAGCTATAGTAAGGCTTTTTTTGCCATATTGTAATTTTGCGTAAAATGCTCAAAATATTGACTTTTTGGACATTTTTTTCAGCTAGCTATGTTACAAATGGCCTCAACATGCTGTACTATGACTTATTTTAACCTTTGGAGTGATCAATTTTTTCACCATTTTTCCTGAGCTATAGTATGGCTTTTTTGCCCTAATATAATTTGGCTTAAAACGCTCAAAATATGGACTTTTTAGACCATTTTATCAGCTAGCTATGTTATGAATGGCCTCAACATGCTGTACTGTGACTTATTTTAAAAATC
>NW_024660876.1:0-1094 GCF_008729295.1 Plectropomus leopardus | reverse complement strand
ACGAGCTGCTCCTCTGCAGTCTGACCGGAGTTCAGTCTGATGTTTAAGTCAGACTTTAATATTTTAATAAATATAGTTTGCTGTGTTTGTACTAAAAAAAAATTGAAATTAAAAAAAAAAAAACATGATTGAGAAAACCAAACAGAGAAGAGGCGAATGTTTTTACGAGTTTCACTAATTGTTTCATGATTAATATCTGTGTAACATTTGATTAAAAAACAACTAAGGAATGCATCACTGGGGAGGAACAACCACTTATTCTTCTTTTTTTTTTTATCATCATTTATTCATTTAAACACAAAAGGTGTTTTTATTTTGTTGTGTCTCTGTGGCTGACATCTCCATGGCAACGTCCTAAATGTTGCAGCAGCGGTGGTCGCTCTGTGGGTAAACAGCGGGACATCTGCAGGACGTCTGCGGGACTTCAGCTGTTCCTGAAGGTTGGACGTGGAGCCGCAGAGCTTGTTATCATCTCATGATGTGATGAAGAAGAAAAGACGTTTCTGCAGATAAAAAACAGGAATAGAAATAAGAGATGAATGCAGAGGCGTGCCGTAGTTAGGACGGGCCCCCAAACTAGCTAATGGCGTCATCAGGCCTGGGCGTCCGAGGCTTTGGCAGGCCCGCAGGTTTACTTTAAAAATCACCCAAAACTTTTAAAGAAAAAAAAAATCAACAAAATAGTTTTTCATGAAAAAAATGGAAAAAATAAAAAATGTTAAAGAAAAAGAAATTCACAAAAAAATCAAAGAAAGAAAAAAACACTAAATTGTTTTTTAAATTACCCAAAAATTATAAAGAAACAAAATGCCCAAAAAAAAAGGGAAAAAAATTGCCACAAAGATTTAAAGAAAAAAAAACATCAAAAACTTGAAATGAGGGGAAAAAAACAGAAATTCTAAAGAAAAAAAAGCCAAAAATGTAGATTAAAGTTTAAAGATCCTACAGAGGTTTGTGTCTCCAGCAGCAGCAGCGGAGCAGCCGGTCACCATGAGTCTGGACGAAGACGCCCGCTGGCTGGAGTGGGTCACCAAACAGTTTGAGAGCATCGCCGGAGACGACAAAGAGATCGACATCGATGAGTTTAAAACGGC
>NW_024660874.1:0-545 GCF_008729295.1 Plectropomus leopardus | reverse complement strand
CTTTTTTTGGCCCCGTTTTCTACCTCCTACGCTATGGCACATCTCCATGAACTGCAGTAATAGGTTTCCAGCCATTTTTGGGACATGTCAAAATATGACATTTTTGCCATACAGTAGTACGCGATTTTTGGTCATTGTTTCGACATGCCAAATTATGCTCTTTTTGGATCTTGTTTCAACTTTCTTTGCTATAGCGTATCTTGGCAGGATATTCAAAGCTGTTTCCAGTTGTTTTCAACAATTTTGGGGGTATGTCAAATTTTGACATAATTTGGCATGTTGAAAATGTGACCAAAAATTGCCAAACATTGACATGTCCAAAAAACTATTGAAAAAAGCTGCAAACAGCTTACAATACCCTACCAACACACGCGATAGCAAAGACAGTTGCAAACAGAGCCAAAAACAGCATAATTTGGCATGTCAAAAAAATGACCAAAAATCCAAGACTATAGTAAGGCAAAAATGTCAAAAAATGACATCTTCCAAAAACTGTTAAAAATAGCTTTAAACAACTTAAAATAGCTTGCTAAAACACGCCATAG
>NW_024660873.1:0-302 GCF_008729295.1 Plectropomus leopardus | reverse complement strand
AGCTCTGTTTGTTAGCTGGTGGACCCCAGCTGACCGTCCTCTCTTCAAATTTGTTACCTGCATGACTCAATGTAGATCTGGACAGTTTAGAGAAGGTTTGTGGTTTGATGCTGTTTGAGAGGCAGGTAGGAATGGTAAATGGTAAATGGACTATACTTGTATTGTGCTTTTCTAGTCTTATTGACCACTCAAAGCGCTTTAACACTACATGTCACATTCACCCATTCACACACTGGTGGCCGAGGCTACCGTACAAGATGCCACCTGCTACTCAGTAATCATTCACACACACTCACACTCCG
>NW_024660872.1:0-309 GCF_008729295.1 Plectropomus leopardus | reverse complement strand
TCTGCAGACTGCAAAAATAATGGTACAATGATCTGAACCAATGGGATATGTCAGTGTGTGAGTGTAGCTGCTGACAGTCTGGGATATGTCAGTGTGTGAGTGTAGCTGCTGACAGTCTGGGATATGTCAGTGTGTGAGTGTAGCTGCTGACAGTCTGGGATATGTCAGTGTGTGAGTGTAGCTGCTGACAGTCTGGGATATGTCAATGATCAGCAGCTACATTGACTGTGACAGGTCACCTAGTGGAAATAGCATGTATTTCCTCCATATTTGGCATATGGAGGAAATACATGCTATTTCCACTAGGTG
>NW_024660871.1:0-231 GCF_008729295.1 Plectropomus leopardus | reverse complement strand
ACATTCAGACTGTTCAGGTCCAAAAATGCTCCATTGAAACCCATTCAAACTGACATTTTTGATCCCACAGCCATCAGAGCAGAAAAACAGGACTTGTATTATTTCTGGGTGTCATTCTGGGCTTTTGACTCTGAATTTGTCATTTTGACTATTTTCCAGCTGATGAGGTCATTTTGACCATATTTGGCATATGGAGGAAATACATGCTATTTCCACTAGGTGACCTGTCAC
>NW_024660870.1:0-455 GCF_008729295.1 Plectropomus leopardus | reverse complement strand
CAGGCCCTTTTCACTAAGAGACATGCAAAGTGAAAATCTGCTCATAGTCCATCCATCCATCCATCCATCCATTTTCCTCCGCTTATCCGGGGTCTGGTTGCGGGTGCAGCAGCCTAAGCCGGGAAACCCAGACTTTCCTCTCCCCAGCCACTTCATCCAGCTCTTCCCGGGGGACCCCGAGGCGTTCCCAGGCCAGCTGAGAGACATAGTCTCTCCCGCGTGTCCTGGGTCTTCCCCGGGGCCTCCTACCGGTGGGACGTGCCCTGAACACCTCACCAGGGAGGCGTCCTGGAGGCATCCTAATTAGATGCCCGAGCCACCTCATCTGGCTCGTCTCAATGCGGAGGAGCAGCGGCTCTACTCCGAGCTCCTCCCGGATGACCGAGCTTCTCACCCTATCTCTAACCTTGCGTACCCACCAAACGCGATGAAAATTATTTCATCGCGCCTCAAAT
>NW_024660869.1:0-210 GCF_008729295.1 Plectropomus leopardus | reverse complement strand
GGAGGCTGTCCGAGATTGGGTCGATTCGATCTCCTGGGGCCAGAGTCTACAACGTCCTGCTCATTCGGTGCTGGGGCAAAGGGTAAAAATCCGTAAAACAAAGGTAACACGGGTACTTGCTCCTGGGATGGCTGCTCTTCTGCGGGCTGTGAAACAGCTGGTGGTAAAATGCAAAGTTTTAAAGAGTTTCTGTGCAAAGTCTGCTCTCGA
>NW_024660868.1:0-621 GCF_008729295.1 Plectropomus leopardus | reverse complement strand
GTTGTTTCCGTGGACGGACTTCCCGGTAACCGAACCCCTGCCTGCCCTCGACCACCTCTCCGCTCGATCCCCGACAACGCTCACACACGTGTTGTCAGCTCACGGAGCTACGGGGTTTCCTCGTCACCAGCCACCGTGGGTACAAGCTTCGTGTCTTCGCTTAGTGTGATTCCCAGAGACATTGCTAGGGCTCACAGCTCGAAGAACGAACTCTCAGTCTGTATCCTGTTGTCCATTCGTGTTGGTTTTAATAAAAGTTATTACCAACTGCCAGTGAAGTGTACTGTACTGCATCTGGGTCCTCCATACACCCGTTACAGCTCATTTGGTGCTGGGACAAAGGGTAAAAATCCATAAAACAAAGGTGAAACAGGTACTTGCTCCTGGGATGGCTGCTCTTCTGCGGGCTGTGAAACAGCTGGTGGTAAAATGCAAAGTCTTAAAGAGTTTCTGTGCAAAGTCTGCTCACGGCCGCCTTGTTCCGGGCAGACCCTGTGGACCAGTCCAGTGTCTCCTACTTGCTCTACAACAATAAAAGGTTCTGGAGACCACCAAGGTGCCAATTTACCTCTGTCGCGCCTATTTCTGAAACGAACAAGTACTCTCTCACCAGGTAAGAAA
>NW_024660867.1:0-327 GCF_008729295.1 Plectropomus leopardus | reverse complement strand
TTAGAGGTTTTTTGTTTGTGAGTTTTTCCATATCCACTGTGACAGCCTAAGGACAGAGGGATGCCCTTTCCTATTAAGCCCCCTGAGGCCAATTGTGATTTGTGATAATAGACTTTATAGATAAAATTGAATTGAATTAAAAGAAATGTTCTGGGGAGCCCTGTGGCTCAGTTGGTAGAGCGGGTGCCCCGTGTATAGAGGCTATGTCCTCGCTCCAGTTGCCGCAGGTTTGATTCAAGCCTCGGCCCTTTGCTGCATGTCATCCTCTCTCTCTCCCCCTTTCACACTATGGCTGTCCTATCTCAAATAAAGGCAAAGGCTACAAAA
>NW_024660866.1:0-499 GCF_008729295.1 Plectropomus leopardus | reverse complement strand
TAGAGATAGGGTGAGAAGCTCGGTCATCCGGGAGGAGCTCGGAGTAGAGCCGCTGCTCCTCCGCATTGAGAAGAGCCAGATGGGGTGGCTCGGGCATCTAATTAGGATGCCTCCAGGACGCCTCCCTGGTGAGGTGTTCAGGGCACATCCCACCGGTAGGAGGCCCCGGGGAAGACCCAGGACACGCTGGAGAGACTACGTCTCTCAGCTGGCCTGGGAACGCCTTGGGGTCCCCCGGGAAGAGCTGGATGAAGTGGCCGGGGAGAGGGAAGTCTGGGTTTCCCTGCTTAGGCTGCTGCCCCCGCGACCCGACCCCGGATAAGCGGAAGAAAATGGATGGATGGATGTATAAATAGGCATATATGAACAATGGTCATGCTCCCAAACCTCTGACAGAAATGTCAGATGTTCACAGGTTAATACCACACAGTGAATTGCATTTATGAATTTTGTAGTAAATGTTCATGTGAATAAAAACATGGAGCACTTTCTGCCTTTC
>NW_024660865.1:0-1032 GCF_008729295.1 Plectropomus leopardus | reverse complement strand
AGTGTCCAAAATAACAACAGGTTCATCTGCTGAGAAGGCGCACGGTAAAATATCACATAAATCTGACTTTTAGATGTTGATATTTAAAGACGGACTCATCCTCTGGAGATAAAACCAATTTTTTTGCAATTTACCCATAAGTTACAGAGATAACTCTGGAGCAAACAGATGGCAGATGTAAACCAACTTCAGCTTTTCCTCTAGCAGTAACTATCAAATATAATATAGTAGGAAAGAAACTGAAAAAAAGTAAGATATTTAATAAAGGTCTGACCAAAATACTGTGTTAAGCAACTTGACATAATGCCTAAATGCACTTTTAGTTATGGCTACTACTGTAAAAAAAAGGTATACTATGCAGGAATTGTCAGCTACTGTTTGTAAACAGTATTGCCAGTGAAGGTAAGAGACAAAGACAGATTTGTTTGCTTGGTGTTTTGTCTCACTATATTTGCATATTTTTGGCACTTCGTTCTAGATTGCTCTTGGATGTGCGCTTCTTGGTGGTCGAGCACCAGGTTGTTACCATATTAAAAGGTCACACTCACCTGCGTGCTTTGCCCAGAAACATCCCAAACATGGGAATGTGGGGAAAAAAAAACGATACAGCACTGTATTGCAATATTTCTGTGTTATACTATAAAATTATACTTTTGGTAGTTTCCTAGAATAAAAACAGAATTGCTTTTTCAGTCCACCAGATACATTTTGCTGCAATAAAATGAATGAAGTTAGATGTTAAGTCTTCAAACTTTATCTTTTTAGACAAAACGGATGTTGATGAAGTTCCCCTTTGGGAACATAATTTGGAATTTAAAAAAAAGAAAAAAGTCATAACATACTGCAGTGTATTTAATGGCAACATGCAGCATATCGCAAAACATTTAAAACTGAAATCATATGGTATCACAACTTTTTTTATTGTAAAGTAGGTCCTGATGACTCCCACCATCAGAGGATAGAGTCTCTGCAGATATACATCGCCACACTTCTGCTGGGTCATAAGTGATGATTGATGGGGATTACAACTGT
>NW_024660864.1:0-255 GCF_008729295.1 Plectropomus leopardus | reverse complement strand
GGTAAAAACAAAAAACACTGCTACAATATGCGGGACACAACTCAACAGGACACAACTCAACATGCTGCTTTTTGCTGTTCAGCTTATATGCAAATATTTTAATACGGATGTTGTTTCAACTCGCCACTGTAGATCTCTGACTTTGATAAGAAATAATGACAGCAGAGCGCACTGTTGCGCTCTGCAAACCTGTGAGAGTGAAATAGCAGCTCCACAGAAAGTGACGGTCAACCTTATTAATATTCATCTACATTA
>NW_024660863.1:0-467 GCF_008729295.1 Plectropomus leopardus | reverse complement strand
TAATCAGTGAATTTGCAGCTCAGCTCCTACAATAAGTCTAAAATACATTCTTTGATGTCTTCAAAATCAAACAGTGAAAATATTTCACCCCACACTAAAAAAGGACGCAGCCACATTCATGTAAAATATTACTGTCCTCTGTTTTAAATCAGTGCTCTGAGAAACGTCAGCATCAGACCAGCTGCACGAGCGTTAATCATCAAATAACATAATTTATGATTTTAACAACAGACTCAAAAATGTCATCAAGTAATCCACGAAAATGACATGAAAAATGACATTCTAATCACACATTTTATTTACATGTAATCTGGGATGATTGTTGTTGGGGACTGTTCTTTATTTATTTATTTTTCATAATCTGATTACACAATTCAGATTACATGTAATCCAGATATACCAAACACTGTACGTGAAAAAGTAGGCACATATAAATATATGTATATAAAAAGCACCAAAAAATAAAA
>NW_024660862.1:0-253 GCF_008729295.1 Plectropomus leopardus | reverse complement strand
TGGCGGTGTGTTAGAAAAATAAATGCTTTTCTGTTTCTTGTTCCAAGGGACTGATGAAGATGTTGAGAAGCTTATTAAGCTTCGTGTTAAGCACAACCAGCTGTTCTCCGGCCGAAGAAATGCAGCTCTGCATGGATGGGAGTAAGCAAACAAATTTGAGTGACTGTATAATTTTGTTCCTTACTGAATTTTACAGTTTTGTGATGTTATTATAGTCCTAAACTCTGATTACTTGTATAAATCTGTGCTATAT
>NW_024660861.1:0-340 GCF_008729295.1 Plectropomus leopardus | reverse complement strand
CAGGATTAAATTTAAAATCCTCTTCCTTACTTACAAAGCTCTAAATGGTCAGGTCATGGTTCATCCTATCTGCTCATGGTTCTTTACCAAACGGTAAATGGTAAATGGATTATACTTGTATAGTGCTTTTCTAGTCTTATTGACCACTCAAAGCGCTTTAACACTACATGTCACATTCACCCATTCACACACACATTCACACACTGGTGGCAGAGGCTACCGTACAAGGTGCCACCTGCTACTCAGTAATCATTCACACACACTCACACTCCGATGATGCAGCATCTGGAGCGATTTGGGGTTTGCAGGGTTACTTGTGGTTCCCAAAGTCTCCAAAAGT
>NW_024660860.1:0-243 GCF_008729295.1 Plectropomus leopardus | reverse complement strand
TGCCATAAAATATTATTTGGCTTTAGATTCATACAGTTTAGACACTGATTATGATATTTCAGAACAAATTATGGCACGTAAAGTTGAGTGATATATCATTTTGACTGATGAATTGATAAACTAGCAAACGATATATCACTCAACTTTACGTGCCTTAATTTGTTCTGCAATATCACAATCAGTATTTTATGGCATTAATAAAATTTTTCAGCACTTATACTCTCGTCCTCTACCTCCATCTTT
>NW_024660859.1:0-351 GCF_008729295.1 Plectropomus leopardus | reverse complement strand
GTGTGTGTGTGTGTGTGTGTGTGTGTGTGTGTGTGTGGTTGGGCAGTTGGCGCAACATTTATTTACCAAAATGAAAGATCCATTCTTTGAAGCTGTCATTATAAAACAGTGTCAATTAAATATGATCATCTTTGGTGCAGCTGCATCATCAGCTTTGTGCCTATTTTTTACATGTCACAGGCACCCAAAAATACTTGATTGATACACCTGTGCATCCTACCTCCTCTCTCCTCAAAATGCATTTGAGAAATGAGATATCCTTCAAGACGACGTGCTGAGATTGAGGACAGAAGACAGAGGAGACGAGGAGCACAAAACAGAGGTATGAGAAAAGTCTTTGTTGTCTTTTTA
>NW_024660857.1:0-540 GCF_008729295.1 Plectropomus leopardus | reverse complement strand
AACATTTTATTTATTGACAGTTGTGGAAACAGATTAGCTATAAACACGTTAGTATTTTATTTTCCAGAAACAGGAAAATAGATTTCATTGGACACAGAATGACATTTTAATAAAATCAGTGAACAAATTTAAAGTATTTGATTTTTAAAACATGAAAATAGCTTGCCTCTTAACAAGGTGTGTGTGTGTGTGTGTGTGTGTGAGATCAGGAGTTGAATTTGGTGACGGCAGGCCAACCTGTGTGAGTTCTGATCCACTCAAAGTAGTGAGCGACCTGTCAGAGAGTCAAAAATCATTTTAATAATAAAACCCTTTAAAACATGGTGGTCAGCTGACTTTAAATATGTGTTTTCTATGTACTGTATGATTTCTTTACTTCTGAAAATACATATTTTATCTTTGCTCATATGCAGAGGATATACCTTCCTGTTTTTATAGTATATACATTTCTACCTATAGATATTAGTATATTCTTTTTATTATTATTAGTATACATGTTTTTTTCTATACCATATATATTTTGTGAATATTTTTACCGAC
>NW_024660856.1:0-348 GCF_008729295.1 Plectropomus leopardus | reverse complement strand
CTGTGATGTTTCTCTTACTGGTTTCTTGTCAGTCGCTTGGTGCTGAATTGGTTTCCAGTCTGACAGCCAACAGCAGCTCTATAAGAGCTCACTGCTACTGGTTTTAATCAGCGGCTGTGACCGATCAATCAGCTCAGATACACACACACACACACACACACACACACACACACACACACACACACACACTGAAGAGACAGTGGAGCTCACAGTAAGTCTTTGATTAAAGAGTGTGTGACAGCGGCAGGTGTCAGGTGATCAGTCCGACGGATCAATAACACTCAGTCACATTAGTCATTAATCTGACACACACACCCACACACACACACACACACACACACACACACA
>NW_024660855.1:0-588 GCF_008729295.1 Plectropomus leopardus | reverse complement strand
ACTTGAGGTCTGTGACTTTGCTAAAACAGTAAACAAGGGTAAAAGTCATTTTCTAACAAACATTCTAGAGAAAAATTTTGATCTTGGTTTGGAAAATGAGCAACAGCGGATTGATTTTACTGCTCGAATTCATTACAAAGTCAAAGAGCTGATCAGGAAACCTCCTGAGGATAGAAATGAAGTTTTCACTCTGTTTGACACATCTAAGCCAGAATGCAACAGCAACAATGGGCTGGCCAAGGCATCTACAGAGCACAAGACTGAAAGGTTCCCAATGGAGATGGATGATACTGATGATAGTGAACAAGAAGATGACTTCTTGTGTTCATGGGACCCATCCAACGGAAACATAAAGACAGAATGCCTTTTTGATGAGATGGGTGGCGCACCTGATGAAGACCGTGAGCATGAGGATGAATTAAGAGTTTCAGCATCACTGTCAACAGAAGAACTGAAGGAGGATTTTCTTACCACTCAGTTCCCTTATTGTGAAGAAATTGGTCTAAACTTTGATGTGGGGTCAAAACAAAGACTAGATCCTGATTTGCTGACTAAGGGTGTGATGCTAGAATTGGAACATGTCACCAG
>NW_024660854.1:0-3711 GCF_008729295.1 Plectropomus leopardus | reverse complement strand
ATCAAAATATCTTCACAGTATCGTCACTTTACTTTTCATGGTAAAATGGTTTTGAGGGAACATTTTTCTGAAGTAAAGAAAGCATTTTTTAAAAATCCATTTTACAAGGTGCCACAAAATCATGACTTATTCTTTTGGGCTATTGTGTCATATTACACAGTATTATATTTTTTTTAGTATTTTTGTCAGATTCCTCTACATGTGCTTGAAGGTCCAAAGTTTCTAAAGAATTTTACTCTGCAGCATATATTCTTTACAGAAATATAGCAAATATACATAACAAAAATCCAAAAGTAACACTCAATAAATTATCCAGAGTTTTAGGTAGTTTTCTAAATCTATCATTGAATCTATCATTGAATATATAGTCTTAGTCCCACCCTTGGATGCGGCTTCAATCACTCGATTATAGACACATCCAGGCCTGACACAAACAAATGTCAATAGTTGCAAACTGGCAATGGGAGCATAAGGAATTAAGAAAATGAAGTAAAAGCAACAAATACATGGTGTTGAAAATATCGACAGATAAAGTTTTATTGAGAATATATGGAATATTACTTTGTTCTTTATTGAAAACTAATGAAAACAAGCCAGAGAATACAAATTGAAATTGTGAATACAAAATATGCCTAATGGAAACACATCACTTTCGAAAAAAAACTCCCATTTATTGCAAAAAATGTTTTATGCTCGCCTGTGTTGGTATTTCAGGCGATTTGAAAAACCCATATTTTGCAAAACTGCAATGGAAACACTGTTTTGCCTTTTTTAGGTCACATCATGCTAAGGCTATCTGCATCAGGTGCTACAAGAGTTGTTGTTGTTGTTGTTGTTGTGTATGTAGTTTTTTTGTGGCTCCACCTACACAAGGATTGTTATATTGTTATCATATGAACAGAGAAAGACTTCTCTTCACATTCTCTATGCGTGGCCAGAGTGGTGTGACATATCTCTTACAGACAGCAGATGAATCCATTTCAGCACATAAATGTAAAAAACTAACAGAATAACAATAAGTGAAGTCCTAACATTCAAAATCAGAAAGTAAACACAAAACACACAAGTCAAATTGAGTGAACAAAATTGAATTTATTTGACCTTGTACCTGTAAAATACACCACAGCCACAAAACCCAGTCACCAGAGGAAAATATTTGCCTAATACATTTCTGCAAACCATGCATACGTTACATTTGTATTTTTCATACATATCATATCGACATTTCTGTTCTGATTACATGTATATGAGCTGACATTATAATTGCATGGTGGAGGAGACGGAGGATGACAGCCAGGAGAGGCAGGTGCAAAGCTGAAGACTGCAAACTCAACACCAACAAACAACAAAACTGGGTGTTTTTAAGAGAACCATGGGATGTTTTTCCAAAACCAGTTTTTTTAAGCAAGACACCTGCATGATTTCCAGTCCTAATTGTGCCACCAAGAAGCTGATGTTTTTTAACAAGACATCTATGGTGTTTCCAGCCATGATTGTGTCACCAAACCAATGCGTTTTTCAGCAGAAGTGCTGCATTTTTCAGCATGATTGTGCCACCACTGATTTTTTTCCTGATAGCAGTACATTGGCAGAATTTCCAGCTGTGATTGTGCCACCATATCCAGTTGTTTTTTAGCTAGACTTTGGCAGCAAATAGAGACATGACTGTAGGGCTGGGTATCGAAACAGGGTACTAGATACAAGGTAGTTTTGTTAGTCATTTTTTAAATAAAGTTTAAAAAGTGAATTAATTTTTTGTCTTGATCCTGCTCCATCTTTGGAGTATAAGGATGAGAAGATAAAAATCACCAGCTACAATGAAAAATTCCTTGGTGATATTGCTGTTGGTGGCAATACACAATTCCTGCAGTGCAGTTTTTGAAATTGCATCAGAGTCTTGTGTCCGGTCGGCTCTGAGCAAGGTCCGCCCATTCAGTGCAATAGCTCGATCTGGGATGTCAGGGGTTAACCATGTCTCTGTGAAGATGTGCACACAGCAGTCTCTGATTTCCTGTTGCTGAGTGATCCTCAATCACATCTCATCCACTTTATACTCCTGAAACCGGACATTAGACAGAAGACAGGTAGAGGAACAGCTCTCAGTCCAAGCCGGGCCAGCCTTGCCCTGATCCCCGTTCTCCTCCCTCTCTTCGTCTGGCACTTTCGGTCTCTATTCTCCCCTCTGGTCTGACTGGCTGCTCGGCGTATGCTGTTTGTGGAGATCCTCTTGCAGTCTGCTGCATTCAGTCCAAATTCCACACAACTTTTCTCGATGTTGATAAGTGCTCCTCTATAGTTGAAAAGTCATGCTTCAACAGAAGGGGCCATGGAGTCGAAAAAATCAAAAAATATGGTCAAAAAGTAACAAGGATTTCAGGAGCTACTGGCTATTGCATCTACATGTGCTGCCATCATCATACATGGTACCTTTAAGGTATTGACCAAAAAACTCGGTACCAAGTGGAATCGAAACACCTACAGCCAAACTATACAGAGTAGATGCCACTTCACGTTAAGGGTATCGAATGAAGTACTCAATTGGTATCAGTGTTGTTTTAAAAGTACTGGTATGGGTACTAGTATCATACTTTTTAAACGATACCCAGCCCTACATGATTGTGTCACCAAAGCGTTTGTTTTTTTTTTTAGGAAGATATCTGCAGATTTTCCAACAGTGATTGTGCCACAAAAAAGTTGTTGTTTTTTCATTAAACTTTGGTTGTGGTTGTGCATCCAGGAATTGGTATTTTATTTCCAAACACAATCTTTTCATAACCATTTTTGGATATTTTCTGCTCTTTTAAAACGCTGACAATATAACACTTGGAACTAGTACTTATTATAACAGCGATCTTGACTTCAGTACCAGCACACCGTCAGAGGGTTATGATCAGGTTCTGTGGCACTAATGTTAAAATATGCTGACAGTGGCATGGACATGAGGCTTGAGCTCACAGTGTGAATATGTTTCATGTTGTCTGCATCATAGAAGGAGAGCTTCTTGGATGCACAGTTTAGGTATAACCCAATCTTTCGTGGTCTGTTTTCAAATACTAGCTCTTTAGAATCACAGTCTGAATCTGAATCCAAATCAGAGTCTGTAGTTTTAATTCTAATACAGGTGGAGTATTGTTGGCCATCATATTTAAGGAAATTATCCTTTATCCCTAGTTCCCAATAATCCCTGTGTCCAACCTCTACTTCCCAATAATGCTGTCCTGACATGAACTCATTGACACTGAATGCATGGTTTGTGCTTGAGGAGGACCCGAGAGAACTGTCCTCACACTGCTCAGGATTTGTGTGAGTGGCACCTTCCTTGGTAAAAGAAGGAGGGGTAGGGTCTTTGGTTTGACCAAATAAACTACCAGAGACTGGGACTTCACCAAAAGCAGGGGTTGTAGTTTGACGTGATCCTGTGGTAGAACCAAAAGCACCGCCAAAGGTTTTACCTGGTGTTGTGGTGGAACCATAAAAAGTGCCAAAGTTTAAACCTGATGTTGTGGTGGAACCAAAAGGGGAGCCAAAGGTTTGACCTTGTCTTGAGGTAGAACCAAAAGAAGTGCCAAAGTTTAGACCTGATGTTGTGGCGAAACTAAAAGGAGAGTCTTTGGTTTGGCCTGATTGTGTATCTGAAAAAAGACCACTTGATGGCGTTTGGTTACTTGTGGTAGTACAAAACAAAGTCCGCCCATCATCAGACACAGTTAT
>NW_024660853.1:0-1107 GCF_008729295.1 Plectropomus leopardus | reverse complement strand
GTGTGTGTGTGTTGGGGTCCTGCAGGCACACACTTCAGGCGTGTAATCCCAGACGGCGGGCCTGCAGCCGCCAGCCCGGAGAAGGTGAAGAGAGTTATTTTCTGCACCGGGAAAATCTACTACGAGCTGACCAGAGAGCGCCAAAACAGAGGCGTGGACGCCGCCGTGGCCGTGGTCCGCATCGAACAGGTGACGGCAGAGAGGAGACGCTGTGCGGTCGCGGGTGCTGAGGAAACGCAGACGATACGACAAAGACCCTTAACTTAGGGGCCATTTCTGCAAAACGCCAGTCGCAGCAGCCTCATCTGCCTCCGGGACTTTAGGACATGTCTGGGATTTTAGGACGTTTCAAGAATTTTAACACTTTTCTAGGATTTTAGGACATTTCTAATATTTTAGGACACTTCCAGGATTTTAAAACATTTTTAGGATTTCAGGATGTTTCCAGGATTTTAGGATATGTCTCAGATCTTAGAAAGTTTCAAAATTTGTAGCACCTCTCTAGGATTTTAGGATGTTTTCAGGATTTTAGGACATTTCTAGTACTTAAGGACATTTTCCCGATTTTAGGACTTTTTAGGATTTTTTTAAAGAAATTTCCAGGATTTTAGGTCGCTGTAGGATTTTAGGACGTCTGTAGGATTTNTGTGTGTGTGTGTGTGTGTGTGTGTGTGTGTGTGTGTGTGTGTGTGTGTGTGTGTGTTGGGGTCCTGCAGGCACACACTTCAGGCGTGTAATCCCAGACGGCGGGCCTGCAGCCGCCAGCCCGGAGAAGGTGAAGAGAGTTATTTTCTGCACCGGGAAAATCTACTACGAGCTGACCAGAGAGCGCCAAAACAGAGGCGTGGACGCCGCCGTGGCCGTGGTCCGCATCGAACAGGTGACGGCAGAGAGGAGACGCTGTGCGGTCGCGGGTGCTGAGGAAACGCAGACGATACGACAAAGACCCTTAACTTAGGGGCCATTTCTGCAAAACGCCAGTCGCAGCAGCCTCATCTGCCTCCGGGACTTTAGGACATGTCTGGGATTTTAGGACGTTTCAAGAATTTTAACACTTTTCTAGGATTTTAGGACATTTCTAATATTTTAGGACACTTCCAGGATTTT
>NW_024660852.1:0-306 GCF_008729295.1 Plectropomus leopardus | reverse complement strand
ATTGCAGCCACCGCACTAGCCGTCATTATTTCCAATCCAAGGCCACGTAGGCGTGTTATGGAGCCGTGATGGAAAGGCGAGCCCCTTATACGTGGGAGCAGCCACGTATAAGGGATTTCTGGGAGATGTAGTCCACGATTTCACAGAGGAATTGTGGGTTAAAAACTTTCTCAGAGTTATGGGAGCCAGTTCCTACTGACGAGCATCATGTGACCTCACAGCGTCATGTGACCTCTCAGCATCATGTGACCTCTCAGCATCATGTGACCTCTCAGCATCATGTGACCTCTCAGCATCATCCAAGTG
>NW_024660851.1:0-837 GCF_008729295.1 Plectropomus leopardus | reverse complement strand
ACGTGGGAGCGGCCACGTATGAGGGATTTCTGGGAGATGTAGTCCACGATTTCACAGAGGAATTGTGGGTTAAAAACTTAAAAGTTATGTGATGCAATAACAGCTCTTGTAGCTCCTGCTGCATCATGAGGGAGCCAGTTCCTACTGACTCACATAGCCACAGCGTCATGTGACCTCACAGCGTCATGTGACCTCACAGCCTCATGTGACCTAGAGGAACCAAAAAAGGGTTTCCACCACAGTTTGGACAAATGTATTTTTCCAGTCGCCTGAAATACGACCTTATGTGATTTTTTTGTTTTTCTGGTGTGATTTTTTCTTTCTTTTCTTATTATTTTTAAAAAATTCTTATGTTTGTGTCTCTTTACTGTCTTTATGTTTCTGTTAAATTGGCGTTCACATCTATGGATATCAATGCAGTCATCCTCAATATTGTCTCTATGGTTAAATTGCTATTATGTTACAGCAAAAAGTTTTAAAAAATATTCATGTATGTATGTATGTATGAATAAAGCCTGATATGAGTTTCTCAGGCGTCTCTCCCTGTGTGTGTGTGTGTGTGTGTGATTGTCTGAGTGGACTCAGGTGTGTTGGCAGAGCAGAGACGCAGCAGCTGCATCTCGTCCTGTAATCAGACGTCCTGCAGACTCAGCTCTGCCTCATCGCAGTATCTGCTCAGCCTGTCTGCGTCTTCACTCTTTTCTACTTCAGATCTGCTCGTTTTCCTCGCTGATGCTGTTTCTCTTCTCCCTGCCGTCCCGCCTGCTCTCCTCTGCCCAAAAATGAGCAAGAAATTGGTGAAAAGTAACAAAAAATAAGAAAAAAAAAAGAAAAAAG
>NW_024660850.1:0-378 GCF_008729295.1 Plectropomus leopardus | reverse complement strand
CATAGCATGTAGAGGCATGTGATTCTATACAGTGTTGAAAAAAACATTCAAAAACAGCCCAATAACCCCTAAAATAGCATGTTGAAAAAATGACCAAAAAACCAAGGCTATAGTATGGTGAAAATGTCAAAATTTGACATGTCGAAAAAACAACTGAAAACTACTTAGAATAGCATGTAGAGGCATGTTATTGTATACAGTGTTGAAAAAACATAAAAAAAACAGCCCAAAAACCCATAAAATACAAGTTCAAAAAAAAGAACAAAACACAAGGCTATAGTATGGCTAAAATGTCAAAATTCTACATGTCCAAGAAACACCTGAAAACCATTTAGTATAGCATGTAGAGGCATGTTTTATTATACAGTTTTGAAAAAC
>NW_024660849.1:0-485 GCF_008729295.1 Plectropomus leopardus | reverse complement strand
TGTGTGTGTGTGTGTGTGTGTGTGTGCGCACGTGCGTGTGTGTGAGACCACACTCAGCACAGCGTTCACTAACTATGATCACCGTTTGCAGGCAGTTATAATGAGCAGCTGAAATCTTTGCATGAGTCCAGAGTCCTTCAAAATGGACAATATTTTTTAGCCCAGAGGCAAAAAGAATGACATCAAAGATCAAGCACACATGCACACACACACACGCACGCACGCACGCACGCACGCACGCACGCACGCGCGCGCGCACACACACACACACACACACACACACACACACACAGACAGATAGTGGGTCTATGATATCTGACCATTTTGTAAAATAGCTTTTTATATTTACACTGATGCAGAGTCAGTGTCTTTGGCCTATTTTTTCTGTCTTTTCTCTGCTTTTGCTAAAAAGACATAATTTAAAGACATAATCTTATTTTTTTATTTTCAACCTTCTTTAGTGCCGAGAGGCAGCTTGAGTCAAA
>NW_024660848.1:0-300 GCF_008729295.1 Plectropomus leopardus | reverse complement strand
GGGGAGTCTTGTGGGGGGGTTTTGGAAATATGGGCTTTCGGACCCCCTGATACGGGCTATCCGTTCCCTGTATGACCGGTGTCAGAGCTTGGTCCGCATTGCCGGCAGTAAGTTGAACTCGTTTCCGGTGAGGGTTGGACTCCGCCAGGACTGCCCTGTTCATAACTTTTATGGACAGAATTTCTAGGCGCAGCCAGGGTGTTGAGGGGGTCCGGTTTGGTGACCTCAGGATTGAGTCGCTGCTTTTTGCAGATGATGTGGTCCTGTTGGCTTCATCAGGCCGTGACCTCCAGCTCTCAC
>NW_024660847.1:0-327 GCF_008729295.1 Plectropomus leopardus | reverse complement strand
TATCATGTATCAAACCCTTGACTGGCTTCCACTTAACAGTAGGCGACAATTTCATTGGCTACAGTTTATTTATAAATGTGTCCACTTTAATTATCCACTGTACCTAAAACAATATTTAGTCCCCTACCGACCATCTTACTCTGTCAGACACTCACATCAGCTGTTTTTTTCTGTCCCAAGAACCTCAAAAGAAATTGGTAGACGTGCTTTCATACATAAAGCCCCCTCTGACTGGAATAATTTACCGCCATCTATTAGATCTGTCACTTCCCTCCATCTGTTTAAGACTTCACTATTATCCTTGTTTCAGACCCCCTGCTGTTGTTA
>NW_024660846.1:0-907 GCF_008729295.1 Plectropomus leopardus | reverse complement strand
ACACGGGATCAACCCGAAATTAACACGGAATTAACACGGGATCAACCGCGGAATCACAGTTGTTTTTGGTTATTTTCAAAAAACTTTGCCTTGAAACCCCTCGAAAAGCAAAAATAATTTTAAAAAGCCAAAAAATCAGCAACATTTTTACATTTTAAAATAAAAGAAATAAAGAATCGACAAGAAAAATCACGTGTTCTTAAAAATTGCACAAAAAAAATAAAATTGCCAAAATATATTTATTTTAAAAAATAACCCAAAAATTTTAAAGACAAAAATTCAGCTAAATCTTTTCGCCAAAAATTGTAAAAGACTTTTAAATTTACAGAAGAATCGCTGAAAAAAATTCTAAAAAAGAAATTGCCGAACATTATAAGAAAAAAAATCTTTCCTTTCAGTAAAAATTGCACCAAAAAGGGGGATCTTTTTCTTGAAACTTAAGACTTTTTCTTCTTCTAAGAAAAGAAAAATCAAAACACAAAAAGATGCTGACTCACGTCGAGGTCGTCCACGTCGTTCTCGTCCGACAGGTTGGACACGTCCACAGTCCCCCTGTACTTGACGCCGCCGCTGGACGTCCCTGCGGAGGACAGCAGTTATTGATCGTGTCTGTGTGAGTATTGATTTGTGACGTAATGTGTGACGTCGTCACCGACCCAGCCAGCTCGCCCTCAGCTGCCACTCGTAGAAGAAGAAGAGTTTTCCTTTGCGGTTGTTGATCGAAGCTTCGCCCTCCAGTTTGTTGACGTCGGTCAGCTGAGCGGAGCCCTCCGCGCCCTCCACGCGCACCGCCAGCAGCAGCTGCCGGAGGCGCTCCTCCGACCAGCCGCTTACATCCCGCTCCGTCCTGAGGAGGAGGAGCAGAAGGAAGAGGAGCAGCCAGGTGAGCCATCATGCTCTTCTTCTC
>NW_024660845.1:0-350 GCF_008729295.1 Plectropomus leopardus | reverse complement strand
TTCATGTGTATATTTCTTTGATTGTCCCTCTTCCCTTTGAGAGTGTTGTCTCACTAGGCTTTACAATTTAATTATGAATTTATTTACTTTTATGCTTTTTATTTTCATTGTAAAGACACCTGCAAACCTTGGAAGAAGGTCTTTCTTACGTTTTTCTTCCCAAATAATAATTATTTTTTTCTTCATGTGTATTGTCTTTTTGAATGTCCACTTGAGAGCGGTGTCTCATTATGCTTTTTCAACTGAATTTTCACTTGTATAATTTGGATAATATTCCCTGTAAAGTCACATGTAAACTTTGGAGGAAGGTCTCTCTTGTGTCAACCTTCCCACGGAATAACGATTATTAA
>NW_024660844.1:0-378 GCF_008729295.1 Plectropomus leopardus | reverse complement strand
AAAGCAAGGCTATAGTAAGGCAAAAATGTCGAAATTTGACCTGTCCCCAAAACAGCTAAAAAACACATTAAACTGCATAAAATAGCCTTCCAGACCACGCCAATACATAGAAAGTTGCAAAAAGGTTCAAAAACATCGTTATTTGAAAGGTCCAAAAAATGACCAAAAAAAGCAAGGCTATAGTAAGGCAAAAATGTCAAAATTTGACCCGTCCCCAAAATACCTGAAAACCACATTAAACTGTATAAAATAGCCTTCCAAACCACCCTAATGCAACGAAAGTTGCAAAAAGGTTCAAAAACATCATATTTTGAAAGGTCGAAAAAATGATAAAAAAAAAAGCAAGGCTATAGTAAGGCAAAAATGTCAAAATATGAC
>NW_024660843.1:0-327 GCF_008729295.1 Plectropomus leopardus | reverse complement strand
CAGGCCAGCTGGGAGACATAGTCTCTCCAGCATGTCCTGGGTCTTCTCCGGGGTCTCTTACAGGTGGGACGTGCTCACACTTGGCTGCGAACTGATCCAGTGAGAGCTGAAGGTCACGGCCTGATGAAACCAACAGGACCACATCATCTGCAAAGAGCAGAGACCCAATCCTGAGGTCACCAAACCGGACTCCCTCAACATCCTGGCTGCGCCTAGAAATTCTGTCCATAAAAGTTATAAACAGAATCGGTGACAAAGGGCAGCCCTGGCGGAGTCCAACCCTCACCGGAAACGAGTTTGACTTACTGCCGGCAATGTGGACCAAGC
>NW_024660842.1:0-3376 GCF_008729295.1 Plectropomus leopardus | reverse complement strand
TGTGTGTGTGTGTGAACGCTGGAGGTATGTGGCTGATTAACACAGTACACTTCAATTAATAAACAAGAGCAGGAGAGAAACTTTAATTTGCGTGCGGTTTTAATCTTTGAGCTGATGAGCTCAGCCGAGAGGATGAAGTTGAGGAACGTTTCCTCTCTGTTCACACTGCATGTGAGAAACTTAAATGAGAGCAACGAAAGAGCAATAAAATATCATCATCACATTCAAACATACTGTAACTCAGCAGCGTACTTGCTGTAATTCAGCGGGGGTGTTCTAACATGTCGGTCCGCGGTGAAATCAGACGAACTGTGTAGGTGTTTGTCGTGGAGCGGAGCGCCGAGTGCAGGAACTCGGTCTAAAATCAAAAGATATTTTACACCAAGATTAAAGACACTACATTATTTTTTTTTTAATGACCCTGAAGAATATTAATATCCTGTACAGCAGGAATTCTTCATTTTCAACCTGAAACTTTCTTTTCAGTCAGACATCGAGGCCAGTATCACACTCCTTTGAAATCTGCACTAAGAAACAAATAATAGTACATACATAATTGTGTCTAGTTAAATAAAATTAGATGTTTCCAACCTTGTTTTACAACCTTTATGAAGCTATGAAACTAAAGAAGTGGCCACTGAGGAACATTTGGCTTTTTGTCTTATAGACACCAGAAACAAAACAATAAAATATGCCTGTTTAGCTGCACTTAAGTTTGGGCGATATGAAGAAAGTCAAATATAGAGGAAATACCTCTATATTGATGTTGGTGCGATACTGTGCGAGTATTGGTGCTTTCACAAAATATTAACAGAAAATTACATCACTTTACTGTAATGCAGCCTTTAAAACTAGAAAAATACATCACTTCCCATATTATAATTTAAAATCTAAGACTCATCTCATGATATCTATGCACTATCAATAAATCGCTCAGCCTTAGCTGTACTGTCCCTCTAACTTACTTTTTGTGTATGTAGGGTGTATTTCAGGTTATGTATATGAGTGTGTGTGTGTGTTTTGTAAGGATCTGCAATGCAAATAATGAATATATATTTGTTTCATTTATTTAAAAGGTACCAGCAATGTTACTGAGTTAACTGTAAAATGATACCAAATATTTTTAATTTTTAGATTTGTGTCATTTTCTAAAAATGTTTCTGATAGGGATGAGATTTTCGGGGAATAATATCAGTCTCAATTTCATTGTAAACAGTATTACACAATTATTATTTTTATTATTATCTGTAACAATGAGCCTTAAAGAAATAAAAACAGAAGGTTTTTTTATTGAACAAATGCTGCGTTACTACAATTAAAACTATTTTTAAATGGAAGTATGCGTAAAACGTGAGCTGAAACTAACTAAAATAAAGCTGAAATTCTCTGTCCGGTTGCTTTTATTTTCAATAAAAATATATGAGCAAATGTGCACCATATGATAGCTGTCAATTTTCATTCCTCAGTATACTTCCAAAACGATACACCACTGCAACCCTACTTCCTAAATGCTTTGTTTAAAATCTAAATATAATGTGAGTAAGTAATTTATTAAAGAATAGCTGCCCTCATAAAAAAACTTGAAATAAACTTTTTAAGTAGCTTCAGATCTTATTAAATGCATGCATTTGTGCATCTATGTATAGCTGGAACTGAAACATAGCAATGACAATATAATTTACTCTTATATAAGAGTAAATTATATTGTCATTGCTATGTTTCAGTTCCAGCTATACATAGATGCACAAATGCATGCATTTAATAAGATCTGAAGCTACTTAAAAAGTTTATTTCAAGTTTTTTTATGAGGGCAGCTATTCTTTAATAAATTACTTACTCACATTATATTTAGATTTTAAACAAAGCATTTAGGAAGTAGGGTTGCAGTGGTGTATCGTTTTGGAAGTATACTGAGGAATGAAAATTGACAGCTATCATATGGTGCACATTTGCTCATATATTTTTATTGAAAATAAAAGCAACCGGACAGAGAATTTCAGCTTTATTTTAGTTAGTTTCAGCTCACGTTTTACGCATACTTCCATTTAAAAATAGTTTTAATTGTAGTAACGCAGCATTTGTTCAATAAAAAAACCTTCTGTTTTTATTTCTTTAAGGCTCATTGTTACAGATAATAATAAAAATAATAATTGTGTAATACTGTTTACAATGAAATTGAGACTGATATTATTCCCCGAAAATCTCATCCCTATCAGAAACATTTTTAGAAAATGACACAAATCTAAAAATTAAAAATATTTGGTATCATTTTACAGTTAACTCAGTAACATTGCTGGTACCTTTTAAATAAATGAAACAAATATATATTCATTATTTGCATTGCAGATCCTTACAAAACACACACACACACTCATATACATAACCTGAAATACACCCTACATACACAAAAAGTAAGTTAGAGGGACAGTACAGCTAAGGCTGAGCGATTTATTGATAGTGCATAGATATCATGAGATGAGTCTTAGATTTTAAATTATAATATGGGAAGTGATGTATTTTTCTAGTTTTAAAGGCTGCATTACAGTAAAGTGATGTAATTTTCTGTTAATATTTTGTGAAAGCACCAATACTCGCACAGTATCGCACCAACATCAATATAGAGGTATTTCCTCTATATTTGACTTTCTTCATATCGCCCAAACTTAAGTGCAGCTAAACAGGCATATTTTATTGTTTTGTTTCTGGTGTCTATAAGACAAAAAGCCAAATGTTCCTCAGTGGCCACTTCTTTAGTTTCATAGCTTCATAAAGGTTGTAAAACAAGGTTGGAAACATCTAATTTTATTTAACTAGACACAATTATGTATGTACTATTATTTGTTTCTTAGTGCAGATTTCAAAGGAGTGTGATACTGGCCTCGATGTCTGACTGAAAAGAAAGTTTCAGGTTGAAAATGAAGAATTCCTGCTGTACAGGATATTAATATTCTTCAGGGTCATTAAAAAAAAAATAATGTAGTGTCTTTAATCTTGGTGTAAAATATCTTTTGATTTTAGACCGAGTTCCTGCACTCGGCGCTCCGCTCCACGACAAACACCTACACAGTTCGTCTGATTTCACCGCGGACCGACATGTTAGAACACCCCCGCTGAATTACAGCAAGTACGCTGCTGAGTTACAGTATGTTTGAATGTGATGATGATATTTTATTGCTCTTTCGTTGCTCTCATTTAAGTTTCTCACATGCAGTGTGAACAGAGAGGAAACGTTCCTCAACTTCATCCTCTCGGCTGAGCTCATCAGCTCAAAGATTAAAACCGCACGCAAATTAAAGTTTCTCTCCTGCTCTTGTTTATTAATTGAAGTGTACTGTGTTAATCAGCCACATACCTCCAGCGTTCACACACACACACA
>NW_024660841.1:0-442 GCF_008729295.1 Plectropomus leopardus | reverse complement strand
TATTTATTTCCATTTAATTTAATTAATATTTTTTTACAATGTACTGAAATTGTCATATTTTGTTTTAAGTTCAGTGTTTTTGTCCTAAAATACATATTTATGACTGTCTATGTATCTACATGTTAGGTCAAGAGCCTCCACTTGGGGCATGATCTTTTCCCCGACCTGGCGAGGGCACTCCAGCTTTTTCCGGATGAGAACCATGGCTTCGGATTTGGAGGTGCTGATTCTCATCCTGGCCGCTTCACACTCGGCTGCGAACCCATCCAGTGAGAGCTGAAGATCACAGCCTGATGAAGCCAACAGGACCACATCATCTGCAAAAAGCAGTGACCCAATCCTGAGGTCACCAAATCGGACCCCCTCAACACCCTGGCTGCGCCTAGAAATTCTGTCCATAAAAGTTATGAACAGAATCGGTGACCAAGGGCAGCCCTGGCGG
>NW_024660840.1:0-232 GCF_008729295.1 Plectropomus leopardus | reverse complement strand
AACAAGAAACCTAACATGTTTGCATCAATTATTGTATTGATAGAAGACAAATACTGTGATTAACAAAAAGTTTAAATCTTTTTTTTTACAGACTGAGACATAGAAGAATGAATACCCCAGCACTTCTCAAAGTCATCCTGGGTGAAAACAGCAGCCAAAGGATGACTTTCCAAAATGGACTCCCCGGATCTGTTAATGAACTTGTTGATGAGGTACAAAGACAATGTGGACT
>NW_024660839.1:0-257 GCF_008729295.1 Plectropomus leopardus | reverse complement strand
CTGTGTACATGCATGGGGCATAAGTTTTCTGTAAGTTTGTGTTTTTTTGTTTAATCTTGGAATTTCCTGCTCAGCTCCTACATCCATCCTTCCATCTATTTTCTTCCGCTTATCCGGGGTCGGGTCGTGGGGGCAGCAGCCTAAGCAGGGAAACCCAGACTTCCCTCTCCCCGGCCACTTCGTCCAGCTCCTACAGTGAGTCTAAAATACACTGTGGAAAAAAATTGTTACATTCAGACTGTTAAGTGCAAAAATGT
>NW_024660838.1:0-672 GCF_008729295.1 Plectropomus leopardus | reverse complement strand
TCGTTGTGCAAAAGAAAAGCAATAACAAAAACAAACATTAAAAAAAATCATGCCTGTGCATGTACGTCGAAATGTCCACATACTTTTGGCCAAGCAGGCCTATACACATTAGTTGGGGATAGTATCCACATAAGTATCCATACGGTCCTCAACACTTGAAGAGAGTGTCCACATACTTTTGGCCATATAGTCCTATACACTTTAGGTTAGAATAATGTCCACATACTTTTGGCCATCCCCTCCCTGAGCTACCACCTACCACCTTCCAGGCCTTCCAGTGAGGAAGCAGGGCATGCGGACTTGGGGGTGGGCTCCTCTATCTCTGGGGCTGAGGTTGCCGAGGTGTTCAAAAAGCTCCTCGGTGGCAGGGCCCCGGGGGTGGACAAGGACTGCCCGGAGTTCCTCAAGGCCCTGGATGTTGTGGGGCTGTCGTGGCTGACACGACTCTGCAACATTGCGTGGACATTGGGGGCAGTGCCCTTGGACTGGCAGACTGGGGGGGTGGTCCCTCTTTTTAAGAAGGGGGACCGGAGGGTGTGTTCCACCTACAGGGGGATCACACTCCTCAGCCTCCCTGGTAAGGTCTATTCGAGGGTACTAGAGAGGAGGGTCTGCTGGATAGTCAAACCCCGGATTCAGGAGGAGCAATGCGGTTTTCGCCCCGGTCATGGA
>NW_024660837.1:0-403 GCF_008729295.1 Plectropomus leopardus | reverse complement strand
TTTTTGGCGAAAAAAGTCACAATATGGCACGTCCAAAAAACAGCTGAAAACACCTCAAAACAGCGTGAAATAGCGTACTGAAACACGCCATAGCATTAAAACGTTCAAATACTGCCAAAAACACCATAAAAAAGGACGTCGAAAAAATGACCAGAACACCAAGGCTATAGCCTTGCTGTTTTTGGCAGAAATGTCACAATTTGGCACGTCCTAAAAACAGCTGAAAACACTTCAAAACAGCATGAAATAGCGTGCTGAAACATGCCATAGCATTAAAACATTCAAATCGGGCCAAAAACACCATAAAAAAGGACCTGAAAAAAATGACCAAAACACCAAGGCTATAGCCTTGCTGTTTTTTGGCGAAAAAAGTCACAATATGGCACGTCCAAAAAACAGCTGA
>NW_024660836.1:0-308 GCF_008729295.1 Plectropomus leopardus | reverse complement strand
CAGCGGGTAGAAAAGAAGTCCCTTTCATTTCTGGAGAGAGTGAAGGCCCACATTGGTACACAAAAAGGCCAAAAACTTAACCTGCCCATTGACTTACCAACATTGTGCCTTCACTCTCTCCAGAAATGAAAGGGACTTCTTTTCTACCCGCTGTCCGAGGACATCCAGCTGGACCTCGTCCAGGGCAATAGCAAGATAAGGCTGCCTGTAGTGAGGAAGGTCATTTCGCTCAACGCTGTCCATCTGAAATCAGTGTTAAATGTTACTGGCAGTAAAGTCAAGTTTCACTTTGTTCGATAAAACCATAT
>NW_024660835.1:0-398 GCF_008729295.1 Plectropomus leopardus | reverse complement strand
CCTCACTAAACCATCCAATCGGTAGTAGCGACGGGCGGTGTGTACAATGGGCAGGGACTTAATCAACGCGAGCTTATGACCCGCGCTTACTGGGAATTCCTCGTTCATGGGAAATAATTGCAATCCCCAATCCCTATCACGAGTGGGGTTCAGCGGGTTACCCACGCCTCTCGGCGAAGGGTAGACACACGCTGATCCACTCAGTGTGGCGCGCGTGCAGCCCCGGACATCTAAGGGCATCACCGACCTGTTATTGCTCAATCTCGTGTGGCTGAACGCCACTTGTCCCTCTAAGAAGTTGGACGCCGACCGCACGGGGCCGCGTAACTAGTTAGCATGCCGGAGTCTCGATCGTTATCGGAATTAACCAGACAAATCGCTCCACCAACTAAGAACGG
>NW_024660834.1:0-870 GCF_008729295.1 Plectropomus leopardus | reverse complement strand
ATCCACCAAAAATGCAAGGCTATAGTATGGCAAAAATGTCAAAAAATGCCATTTTTTAAAAACTGCTTAAAACAATTTTAAACCACTTAAAATAGCGTAGCGAACGATGGCATAGCAAAAGATTTTGCAAAAACAGCCCATAACACCATAAATAGCATGTCCAAACATCCGCCAAAATTGCAAGGCTATAGTATGGCAAAATGTCAAAAAATGCCATTTTCACAAAAATGCTTAAAACTATGTTAAACAACATAATATAACGTGCCGAAACACACCATAGCAAAGGATTTTGCAAAAACAGCCTAAAACACCATTAAATAGCATGTCCAAAAATCCACCAAAAATGCAAGGCTTTAGTATGGCAAAAATGTCAAAAAATGCCATTTTCAAAAACCTGTTGAAAACCATTTAAAACCACATAGAATAGTGTGCCGATACACACCATAGCAAAAGATTTTGCAAAAACAGCTCAAAACACCATAAAATAAAATGCCCAAAAATCCACCAAAAAATGCAAGGCTATGGTATGGCAAAAATGTCAAAAAATGCCATTTTTTAAAAACTGCTTAAAACAATTTTAAACCACATAAAATAGCACACCGAATGATGGCATAGCAAAAGATTTTGCAAAAACAGCCCATAACACCATTAAATAGCATGCCCAAAAATCCACCAAAAAATGCAAGGCTATAGTATGGCAAAAATGTCAAAAAATGCCATTTTCAAAAAACTGTTGAAAACCACTTTAAACCACATAAAATAGTGTGCCGAACGATGGCATAGCAAAAGATTTAGCAAAAACAGCCTAAAAAATCATTAAATAGCATGTCCAAAAATCCACCAAAAATGCAAGGCTATAGTATGGCAAAA
>NW_024660833.1:0-761 GCF_008729295.1 Plectropomus leopardus | reverse complement strand
GAAAATGTCAAAATTTGACATGTCCAAAAAACAGCTGAAAACCACTTTATATAGCATGCAGAGGCATGTAATAGTACACATTGTTGAAAAAAACTCCAAAAACTGTTCCAAAACCCACAAAATAGCATCTTATAAAATGACGAAAACAGCAAGGCTATAGTATGGGAAAAAAGTCAAAATTTGACATGTCCAAAAAACAGCTGAAAACCACTTTATATAGCATGCAGAGGCATGTAATAGTATACAGTGTTGAAAAAACCTCCAAAAACATTCCCAAAACCCATTAAAAAGCATGTTGAAAAAATGCTGAAAAGAGCAAGGCTATAGCATGGCAAAAATGTCAAAATATGACATGTCCAAAAAACAACTGAAAACCACTTAGTATAGCACGCAGGGGCATGTTATAGTATACAGTGTTGAAAAAAACTCCAAAAACGTTCCCAAAACCAATTAAAAAGCATGTTGAAAAAATGCAGAAAAATAGCAAGGCTATAGTATGGCGAAAATGTGCAAATATGACATGTCCAAAAAACAGCTGAAAACCACTTAGTATACCATCTACAGGCATGTAATAGTATACATTGTTGAAAAAAAACTCCAAAAACTGTTCCAAAATCCACAAAATAGCATCTTAAAAAATGACGAAAACAGCAAGGCTATAGTATGGGAAAAAAGTCAAAATTTGACATGTCCAAAAAACAGCTGAAAACCACTTTATATAGCATGCAGAGGCATGTAATAGTACACATTGTTGAAAAAAA
>NW_024660832.1:0-746 GCF_008729295.1 Plectropomus leopardus | reverse complement strand
TTTAAAATTATGAGAACGAAAATATATTTATACATATTTATTTCATATTATTTTTTATCACTTTCTTGAGGTAATTTCCTCATTTAATTATGTATTCATTCATTTTCTTCTTTGATTTATTTATTTTTTGTGGTAATTTTCAAGCAGTTTCACTAATTTCATTTTTCTTTCTTATTTAATCTTGTATTTTTTGGGGGGAAACATGCTGATTTGGTCAGATTTCTAAGGGTTAAACACAGTGTGAACATGAGATTACAGTGTTTCCTCTAGGATTTTTTTCAGCAGCGGGGGCAGGCTCTCCGGGGAGCCGTGGCGGCGTAAACAAATGACGCTTTTTAAAGGCTGAATGTAAAAATAAAAAATAATAACAAAAATTCAACAATAAAATAATAAAAACAATAAATAATAATTTCTTGATGTGGCTGTAATCAGTGGCAAAGTTTGCACCCGGGCTCAGAACAATGGATTTTTCTTGGTTTTCTGTAGAGCAGCTCTAAGGCTCTGTTGTACGGAAATTCCCCAAGAGGCCCGCTGATGCTCAGCAGCATACATGCTGCAGGGTGATCCCCCTGCAGCCTGTTTCTCAAGTCAGGCTTCACCTACAAATAGAAACAATCATTTTTTTTATTTTTTTTATTTTTTTTTTTCAACCCATTTAGGGTCCCAGCCTGATAGCCTGTGTTTCCCTTTATGTTTTTCTCCTCTACTCTCATCTCTCTCTCCTGCACCATCACTTTGCTCTCCTG
>NW_024660831.1:0-1142 GCF_008729295.1 Plectropomus leopardus | reverse complement strand
TATTATTATAATAATTATTATTATATTGCTTCATTTTTTACTTTATTTTTTTTCTTGTTGTTTTACAATTGGCATTAATAATTACAGTTCACGAGACAACAGTTCTAACAAAAGAGTGATGACAATTTATAATATTCTGTAACATTTAAAAAGGAAAAAACAAAACTTCTCCTGAAATTCCCAGGAAAAAAAAGTTTAGGCCTTTTTTTGTTTTGGCTATGACTCATATTATGGGCAAATATGTGATCAATTTAATATAACATACGTTATCATCAAAGTAATTGTAAGAGTTTTGTTATTGTGTCAAACAATTTTGAATTGGATTGAATTGGAAACGTCAAATGTGTAGTGTTGGAATGAAATTCTCAATTTCTCAATAATATGCCAGAATATACTTTTTTTTTTAATTGAAGAAGAACATCTCACTTATTTTTTTAAACCCCACTGGAGTGTGAATAATTGCTGTTGGCATGACTCTTGGATAAGATTCGTGTGAAGCTCGTGAAAAATCATTGTGAAGGCGGAGGGCAGCGCCTGGAATCCCCAGCCTGAAAAAGCATCGGGGCAGGCTGGCTTCGTGTGTAAAGTGAACATAATAAATGAGAGTTTGAGAGCAGAGAGGGACTTCCGAGAGCTGAATCCTCCTCTCTTATTAGTGGGGGCGCAGAGGACACCGGATTAACTGTGTGGTCGTGGCGAGGAGAAGCCCACTCAGACGTGAAGTACTCTGTAAATACTGTAAGAACAGGTCTAGCTTATGCTCACTTACACTGAGAAACGCTTCGCAAAAAAAGAGGGGAATATGAAAAAACACGTTTTCTTTATTTGAGAGAGTTAAATAATTAAATATAAAACAAAAATAGAAAGAAAGAAAAAATTACACTCAATCCAAAAAAGTGAGACATGGACAGACATTTGGGGGAAAGTTATTCAAATAAAATAAAATACGCATGCTGTGACACAAAGCTACACTAAACTTTTATTTTGAAGAAAACGCACTCAATTTAAGGTCCACTGCTACTGGAGCTTTTTTGCAGTATATTTAAATTATATAATTACATATTTTTGCCAAGTTAGTCCGTATTAATTGAAATATAAACTGAGTCTGATTTTAATAAAACCTTCCACCTCCATATTTAGTA
>NW_024660830.1:0-251 GCF_008729295.1 Plectropomus leopardus | reverse complement strand
TTTTTTCAACATGCTAAAGTATGTTGTTTTTGGCCTTTTTTGGTCTTTATTTCCACTTTGTATACAATGACGTGTCTCTACAAGCTACAACATGTTGTTTTTAGCCATTTTTGGGAAATGTCAAAATTCGACATTTTTGCCATACTATAGGCATGGGATTTTTGGCCATTTTTTCAACATGCTAAATTATGAATTTTTTGTCTATTTTTGGTCTTTATTTCCACTTTGTATACAATGACGTGTCTCTAAAA
>NW_024660829.1:0-454 GCF_008729295.1 Plectropomus leopardus | reverse complement strand
CTCCTTTTCCAACAATGTAATTTCTCTAGATGGCATTACCTTGGCCTCTAGCACAACTGTAAGGAACCTCGGAGTTTTATTTGACCAGGATTTATCCTTTGCCCCCATATAAAACAAACTTCAAGGACGGCTTTCTTTCACTTGCGTAACATCGCAAAAATTAGACATATCCTATCCCAAACAGATGCTGAAAAATTAGTACATGCATTTGTCACCTCGCAAGCCAATGTCCGACAGGAAAACATTTTCCCGTTACCTGGACAAGTGTTACTCTGACATGGAATCAAACCTCAAAAGAACCTTTGAGTCCCTGGATCATGTGTCCACCACCGCAGATATCTGGTTCGCCAATAATAAAAGTTATTTAGGAATGACGGCGCATTGGATAGACAGCATTAGTTTTAAATGTGAAAAGGCTGCTCTTTGCTGCAAGAGAGTGAGAGGAAGACACACG
>NW_024660828.1:0-307 GCF_008729295.1 Plectropomus leopardus | reverse complement strand
TTTGACTTTTTCGCCATACTATAGCCTTGCTTTTTTATTCATTTTTTTCAACATGCTGTTTTTTGGGTTTTGGGGCCTTTTGGGGATGTTTTGTCAACACTGTATATCATAACACGCCGCAACATGTTATATTAAGTGGTTTTCAGCTGTTTTTTGGACATGTTAAATTTGGACTTTTTCGCCATACTATAGCCTTGCTTTTTTGGTCATTTTTTCAACATGCTGTTTTTTGGGTTTTGGGGCCTTTTGGGGATGTTTTTTCAACACTGTATATCATAACACGCCGCAACATGTTATATTAAGTGGT
>NW_024660827.1:0-744 GCF_008729295.1 Plectropomus leopardus | reverse complement strand
ATTTTATGTGTTGTTGGGCCGTATTTGGATTTTTTTTTTTAACACTGTATACCATAACATGCCTCTATGCTCTAAACTAAGTGGTTTCAGCAGTTTTTTTGGATGTGTCAAATTTTGACATTTCCGCGATAATATACATCTTTGGTCATTTTTTCAACATGCTATTTCTTAGCTTTTTGGGCCGTTTTTTGAAGTTTTTTTTTCAACACTGTATACCATAACATGCCTCTACATGGTATACTAATTGGTTTTCAGCTGTTTTTTGGACATGTCAAATTTTGACATTTTCGCGCTATTTTTTGGGTTTTTTAGGTTGTTTTTGGATGTTTTTTCAACACTGTATACCATAACATGCCTCTACGCTCTAAACGAAGTGGTTTTAGACGTGTCAAATTTTGACATTTTTGCCTTACTATTGCCTTGCTTTTTGGGTCATTTTTTCAACATGCAATATTATAATGTTTTTGGCTTTTTTTGCAACATACTTTGCCGTGGCGTGTCTCGACACGCTATTTTATACAGTTTTACGCTGTTTTTACCTGTTTTGTGACATGTCATTTTTTGACATTTTTGCCTTACTATAGCCTTGCTTTTTGGGTCATTTTTTCAACGTGCAATATCATGGTGTTTTTGGCTTTTTTTGCAAGATTCTTTGCCATGGCGTGTCTCGGCACGCTTTTTAATGCAGTTTCATCCATTTTTAAGCTTTTTTTGTGACATGTCATTTTTTTGACATTTTTGCCT
>NW_024660826.1:0-213 GCF_008729295.1 Plectropomus leopardus | reverse complement strand
ATGACAATAAACACTTTGAATCTTGAATCTTGAATCTTAGAATGAGCCGTTTATATCTACATAGGGAGAAAGAGACCTCTGCTAATAATTTGGCTCCTGGTTAAAAACCTAAACGTTTTGACTTTAAGTTATGAGAGAAAAAAGGTGAGCACAGATTAGAAGATGCCAGGTCACTTCTCCAACATGCCAAACAGAGTAGGAGCAACGCTGATT
>NW_024660825.1:0-850 GCF_008729295.1 Plectropomus leopardus | reverse complement strand
TACAATGTTGCATAAATGGACAAAAACACCAAAATAATGCATGTTGAAAAAATGATGAAAAAGGCAAGGCTATAGCATCACAAAAATGTCAAAATATGGTATGTCCCAAAAACAGTTGAAAACACCTCAAAACAGTATAAAATAGCCTGCTGAGACACGCCATAACATAGAATGTTGCAAAAACGGACAAAAACACCAAAATAATGCATGTTGAAAAAATGACGAAAAAGGCAAGGCTATAGTAGGACAAAAATGTCAAATTTTGACCTGTCCCAAAAATGGCCGGAATGCACTTATTATAGTTCGTAGAGACACGCCATAGTATAGTATGTTGAAAAAACTGCCCAAAAAGGCAGAAAAGTCATGATATAGCATGTCCAAAAAATGGTAAATTCTCAAATTTTGACATGTCCAAAAGATTGCTGAAAACTGCTTATTATAGCTAGTAGAGATGCAGCGTTGTATAGCATGTTAAAAAAAAGGGGAAAAAGTTATAATAAAGCATGTTCAAAAAATTTCCAAAAAGCACATAGTAGTCAAGTCAAGTCAATTTTATTTATAGAGCTCATTATCACAAAACATGGTTTGCCTCAGAGGGCTTTACAGTGTACGACATCCCTCTGCCCTTAGACCCTCACATCACCCAAGGAAAAACTCCTGAAAAAGAACCCCTGTAACAGGAAAAAAAAGGAAGAAACCTCAGGAAGAGCGGCAGAGGATGATGAGAGATTCCTCTTCCAGGATGGACAGACATGCAATAGATGTCGTAAATAACAAATGAAATACAATTGTGGCAAAAAGGGAAAGAGAAAGAGAGAGGGGGGAGGGGGAGAGAGGGGGAGAGAGGCAT
>NW_024660824.1:0-230 GCF_008729295.1 Plectropomus leopardus | reverse complement strand
CAAATGACCAAAACAGCAAGGCTATAGTATGGCAAAAATGTCAAAATGTGATATTTCTAAAAAACTGCCGAAAACCACATTAAAACACATAAAACAGCATGCCGAGATACGCCATGGCATAGGATTTTTCAAAAGCGGCCAAAAACACAAAAACATAGCATGTTGAAAAAATGAACGAAAAAAAGCAAGGCTATAGTATGGCAAAAATGTCAAAATATGACATTTCCAAA
>NW_024660823.1:0-321 GCF_008729295.1 Plectropomus leopardus | reverse complement strand
CTTTAGAAACTAAATCCTAACCAATTCATCGTTGAGTCCAAGTGAATCTTTGTACCAAAGCTGAAGAAATTCGTTCAAGGTACTCAAGAGATAACGCATTTACAGGAATGAGACTGATAAAAGGCTAGCGTGACCCTGACCTTTGTCCTGTAATCACCAAAATCTTATCACTCTGGCAAACAACTTTCTGGCACTCCTCTCCTCCTTTGCACTTGTACTAGCTCCTTCTCCTCCCACCCACAAAGCTGGTAAAGTCCTTGACTTGGTGCTGACTCGTAACTGCTCCATAGCAGATGTGACAGTTACCCCTCTACACCTGTC
>NW_024660822.1:0-415 GCF_008729295.1 Plectropomus leopardus | reverse complement strand
CCTGGAAGAGGGATCCCTCATTATCCTCTACCGCTCTTCCTGAGGTTTCTTCCTTTTTTTTTTCCCCCGTTACAGGGGTTCTTTTTTGGGAGTTTTTCCTTGGGTGATGTGAGGGTCTAAGGGCAGAGGGATGTCGTACACTGTAAAGCCCTCTGAGGCAAACCATGTTTTGTGATAATTGACTCTATAAATAAAACTGATTTGACTTAATTTAATGATTGGAAAACTGCAATTATTTGAATAATAATCCAACTTGAAAATAAAAAAAAAGAAAAAAAAATTTAACCTCTCAAAAAAAGACAATATTAAAAAAAAACACAAAAAACAGTCAATACACTGTTATTGAGTCTTTTGTTGTTCAGTGTTAGATAAATAAATAAATAAGACATTATTAAATTAGTAATAGTAGGATTAA
>NW_024660821.1:0-418 GCF_008729295.1 Plectropomus leopardus | reverse complement strand
GTTGAAAACAGTTCAAAACTACAGTAAATAGCGTATATAGACACGCCATAGCATAGAAACTTTGAAAAACAGCCAAAAACAATAAAATCTGGCATGTCGAAAAAATGACCCAAAAAGCAAGGCTATAGTATGGCAAAAACGTCAAAAAATGGCATGTTCCAAAAACTGCTTTAAACAGTTTAAAACTGCAGTAAATAACGTGTTTAGACTCGCCATAGCATAGAAAGTTTCAAAAACAGCCAAAAACAATAAAATTTGGCATGTCGAAGAAACTACCCAAGAAGCAAGGCTATAGTATGGCAAAAACGTCAAAAAATGGCATGTTCCAAAAACTGTTGAAAACAGTTCAAAACTGCAGTAAATAGCGTATATAGACACGCCATAGCATAGAAACTTTGAAAAACAGCCAAAAACAATA
>NW_024660820.1:0-1173 GCF_008729295.1 Plectropomus leopardus | reverse complement strand
TTCATATACACATATTTTATATATTTGTATATCTATATATATTTTTTAAATTTTTATTTATTTTTTTACAATAGTTTTTTCTTCTTCATTCGTTTCCACAGTGATGGTGATGAACACTCATCATCTACCTCTACTGCTCAGCCTAAGCAAGGCTCCACTCAGCGCACCTCTGATCGTGCTCCTCAGCCAAGCAATTGAAGAGAAGTGGTGGAAGTTCAGCTGCTTCGGCAGTGAGAGAGGAAGAGGACAGATGGCACAAAAGGGAAGACAAAGACCAAAAACCAGACCCACTGAGATTCATGCCAGCCAGGGTACCTGGTCCCACAGTTGACACGACAAGGTCCTGGTCTCCTCTTTTGCTCTTCAACTTTTTTTCAGTGCTTCTGAAGTCCGGACACTCACTGACAACACTAATGTCAATGCTGCAAGAAGACTAAAGGCTGGAAAAAAGTTTTGTTGGAGAGTGCTGACAGTGAGCAGCTTCTTTATTTTCATGACTATCACCATCTTCAGCGGTCTTGTGAGAGTCCATCACAGAGCGGACTACTGGAGGAAGAAGGGGCCGTACAACAAAAGAAGATGAGGAGAACGACCGCAAGAAGAGCTGTGCTGGTTATGACAGACTCTTCAAGATAAAGCCCCTGTACAGCGACATAGTGACTGCATGCCAAGCTCATTTCCAGCCCTATCAAAACATCTCTATAGATGAGAGGATAGTGGGCACCAAGGCACGCATCGGTATGAAGATGTACATGAAGGACAAGCTGACAAAATGGGGATACAAACTGTAACCACCACTCACCTGCATGCCTGAGTACTATGGGGAGGATGCCACACAGTCATAGAGGTACTGCAAGAGGTGCCATGATGCTGGGATGAAGAGGGTGAAGATTCCAATATATTGCAGAAAGCGTCAGGTCCCTCTGTGCCTCACCTCCACTGAGGGACCTGACAGTGGCACGATGAACAGTAGTGGCGGGACTGTGTTTATGGGGCGTCAACTAAAGTGACCTGTGGGAATTATGCCTCCGGATTCATTGTTTTAGTTCAGTTAGTTTGTATTTAGAGGTCATGCATATAGTTTATGTTTTATATTTCACATTTTTTTAATATTTGTTCACCGTTTAACTACTGATTTTTATTATTTTACTTATTAATTATTGTTATATATTT
>NW_024660819.1:0-260 GCF_008729295.1 Plectropomus leopardus | reverse complement strand
TGTATTAATGGGAAATTATGCCCATTTCTAAAATACATACATATTATTTCTATGATCTAAGGCAGTCTAAAAACATTAGTAAACATGGGCAACTCGCTCCCATATCCAAAAACTGGGGTGCTTGTGATGTCATGTGATATAAAGTGTAGAGTTGCTCCATTGATATGAAATTGTGAAAGATTTTCTAGATGACACTGAGAACAGCCAGAACACTGTTATAAGTATATGGGAACATTTTCTGTTACAGAACTGACAACACC
>NW_024660818.1:0-806 GCF_008729295.1 Plectropomus leopardus | reverse complement strand
AGTACAAAAGCTTTTTACAGAATTAAGTACGAGATAGAAATAAAAAATAAAAATAGACTTATATACAGCTATGTACATGGGTGTGGAGGTATAAGTTAAATAATAAATATGAGTAGAGCGACTCGGTGTATTGCATGATAATATGATATGATATGATAATATGATAATAAGATAATATGTGCTTCATGATTGATCAGTGGGCTTCAGAGATAGTGTACTTACAGTCTGTTATTTTGTACTCCACCATTTGAGGACCATGTTCCACCTCAGAGTCTAAGCAAACAGACGATACATTGCGCAACTCCGTCAGGTTGCTGAACATGCACTGAATGTGGCAGGGACAGTTATCCACCGAGCAATTCAGGTTACCAGGTCGCTTCTCAACAATGTCAGTAGCATTAATGCGAATGGTAATTTCACCATCTGAAATGTTGAGGCAAACTGAACACAGAAACAGAATACAAGATAAGACTCACACTATCTTACATATGTTCAGTAACAAAGACATGAAAGATGACTTTTTCTTTTATTTACAGCTGGAGTCTGTGATTCTGGAGAATGACTGTATACACCCAAAGAAATAAACCCCTCTTGTCAGTGTCATTTTTCTGTGGATTGCATGGATGCTGAATGATATGTTCACTCTGTTTGCTCCATTTGTTAAGATGCTTGAAACTTGTGATATTTTGTGAAAATTGTGTCTGTTTTTTTCAGCTGAAGATACAAAGCAGTTGCAGCTGATCATCATTCTCAGCAGTCCTCTGATTGGATGATGGAAGATTTAAGGCAGTCTCTGTTTGTGTATA
>NW_024660817.1:0-368 GCF_008729295.1 Plectropomus leopardus | reverse complement strand
TTTTTGCCTTACTATAGTCTTGGATTTTTTGTCGTATTTTTCGACATGCCAAATTATGGTTTTCTTGGTTCTTTTTGCAACTTTCTTTGCCATGGCGTGTTTTGGCAGGCTATTCTAAGCAGTTTCCAGCTGTTTTCAGTAGTTTTTGGGACGTGTCAAATGTTGACATTTTTGCCTTACTATAGTCTTGGATTTTTGGTCACATTTTCAAAATGCAAAATTATGCTGTTTTTGGCTCTTTTTGCAACTTTCTTTCCTATGGCGTGTTTTGGCAGGTTATTCTAAGCTGTTTCCAGCTGTTTTCAGCAGCAACATTCTATTCTTTGATATGTGTCAGCATGCTATTTTATGCTGTTTTCTGCTGTTTT
>NW_024660816.1:0-566 GCF_008729295.1 Plectropomus leopardus | reverse complement strand
GAAACACGCCATAGCAAAAGATTTTGCAAAAACAGCCAAAAACATCACGAAATTGCATGTTGAAAAATCAACTTAAAAAAGCAAGGCTATAGTATGGCAAAAATGTCAAAATATGACCCATCCAAAAAACTGCTGAAAACTACTTTAAACCACATAAAATAGCGTGCAGAATCATGCCATAGCATCGGATTTTGCAAAAACTGCCAAAAACATAACAAAATTGCATGTCCAAAAATCGACCAAAAAAGCAAGGCTATAGTATGGCAAAAATGTCAAAATATGACCCGTCCAAAAAACTGCTGAAAACTACTTAAATCCACTTTAAATAGCGTGCCGAAACACGCCATAGCAAAGGATTTTGCAGAAACGCCCAAAAACGTAACAAAATTGAATGTCCAAAAATCGACCAAAAGAGCAAGGCTATAGTATGGCAAAATGTCAAAATATGACCCGTCCAAAAAAGTGCTGAAAACTACTTTAATCCACTTTAAATAGCGTGCCGAAACACGCCATCGCAAAGGATTTTGCAGAAACAGCCAAAAACATCTCAAAATTGCATGTTAAAA
>NW_024660815.1:0-832 GCF_008729295.1 Plectropomus leopardus | reverse complement strand
AAAAATGTCAAAATGTGACATGTCCCAAAAACAGCTGAAAACCACAGTAGAACACATTAAATAGCCTTCCAAAACACGTTATAGCACAGAAAGTTGCAAAAACGGCCAAAAACACCATAATTTGGCATGTGGAAAAAAAAGGGCAAAGATGCAAGGCTATAGTATGGCAAAAATGTCAAAATTTGACATGTCTCAAAAACAGCTGAAAACCACATTAGAACACATAAAATAGCCTCCCAAAACACGTTATATCACAGAAAGTTGCAAAAACGACCAAAAACACCATAATTTCCCATGTGGAAAAAAAAGGGCAAAGATGCAAGGCTATAGTATGGCAAAAATGTCAAAATGTGAGATGTCCCAAAAAAAGCTAAAAACCACATAAGAACACATACAATAGGCTTCCAAGACACGTCATAGCATAGAAAGTTGCAAAAACGGCCAAAAACTCCATAATTTGGCATGTGGAAAAAAATGACAGAATATGCAAGGCTATAGTATGGCAAAAATGTCAAAATGTGACATGTCTCAAAAACAGCTGGAAACCACATAAGAACACATAAAATAGCCTTCCAAGACACATCATAGCATAGAAAGTTGCAAAAACGGCCCAAAACACCATAATTTGCCATATGGAAAAAAATGGGCAAAGAAGCAAGGCTATAGTATGGCAAAAATATCAAAAATTGACATGTCCCAAAAACAGCTGGAAACAACATTAAACCACATAAAATATCCTTCCATGTAAAGCCACAGCATAGAAAGATGCCAAAAGGGCCAAAAATGACATCATTTGGAATGTGGAAAAATTGAGCGAAAATGCAAGGCTATA
>NW_024660814.1:0-281 GCF_008729295.1 Plectropomus leopardus | reverse complement strand
CAGCTGGAAATCACATTAAACCCTTTAAAATAGCCTTATAAGACATGTCATAATATAGAAAGTTCCAAAAAAGGCCACAAACAGTATAATTTGGGATGTGGATACAATGACCCTGCTGTAGTGGGTGTGGTTATGCTCAGCTTCAGTGCAGAGATGTGGGAATGGTTCAGGGGAGCTGTGTGAGAGTTGACTGACACTGGTGTTTTCTGTTGGTTGATGCTCTCCTTTGTGTCTCTGCAGAAGCATGATGGAGCTGGCTGACACACACACACACACACACA
>NW_024660813.1:0-659 GCF_008729295.1 Plectropomus leopardus | reverse complement strand
ATCCAGGCTTTTACATCCTTAAGACATGTTTGAAGTCTAGTTAGCTGATCAGTTTCATCTGGTTTCATAGATAGATATAATTGCGTATCATCAGCATAACAATGGAAATTTAAGGAATGTTTTCTAATTATGTTGCCTAGAGGAAGCATATTATTAGATATTAGAAATAAAGGGGAGATTAGATATCGGTCTATAGTTAGCTAAAATCTCAGGATCGAGAGTGGGCTTCTTTAGAAGAGGTTTAATGGCAGCTACTTTAAAAGACTGGGGTACATAACCTGTTAGCTCTCTGTTTACCATATTTTCTGCTATCAACACAAAGAGTGTTAAAAGCACATGCTTACGTTTTTTTTGTTTTGTCAAATAGAAACTGCTGTACATAAGTTTTCATAGCAAAACGATTTATCCTCCTGCTGATTATGTGTCTGTGAACTAAGCTTTACACAGATCATATCGGCTATATCGGATCGGCCGATATTTGGCATTTTTTGAAATGATCGGGATCGGGTGTCATGTCATAAATCACCGATCCGATCAATGACGTCATGATCGTGTTGAAATTTTTTTAATCATGAATCATTAGCTCTCGGATACAAACAAATAAACATGTCGATGCTGTGAAACTAGTTTGGAGTAAATGAGACAGATTAAAAAAATTT
>NW_024660812.1:0-636 GCF_008729295.1 Plectropomus leopardus | reverse complement strand
AGGCTATAGTAAGGCAAAATTGTCAAAAAATGACCTGTCCCAAAAATTGCTAAAAACACCTCAAAACAGCATAAAATAGCGTGCCAAGACACGCCATAGCATAGAATGTCATAAATATTCCCCAAAACACATAAATGTAGCATTTTGAGAAAATGACCGAAAAAGCAAGGCTATAGTGAGGCCAAATTGTCAAAAACTGACCTGTCCCAAAAACAGTATAAAACCACATAAAATAGCATTTCAAGAGAAATTATACTATAGTATGTATTCAATTTTGCTAAATAGTCCTAGCATGTATAATATTCAATATTCGGGGAGACAAAGCTGTTGTGCGTATTTCCATTTCAGTGTCTGATGTTCTGTTTTTTTTCCAGTCAATTTCGGCTCCGCCCTCCACATTCTCTGCAATGATGTTTGATGGGCAACACCTGTGTTTAAATATCAAAGATGAAGATGCCTATAGCATGAGGAAGCAACAATGTCATGGCAAGTGAGCTGGTTACGGAGCATGGCTAATTGTGTGTTGGACTGAGTGAAGAAAATCAAGTTCAAGTACACCGGAGTCATGTCCCTCCTGATGCCCCTGTTGGGAGGATGTCTTTTTGATAGCTTATTAGTGTTTGTAGACCTCAATAA
>NW_024660811.1:0-360 GCF_008729295.1 Plectropomus leopardus | reverse complement strand
ATTTATATCATATTTTAAGTTGATGCAAGTGTGTGTCTGTATCTTATATATGTGGAAAACAATAAATACATTTGGGGAAAAAAAGAATGTTACAGTTCTAGAATGTTGCTGTTACTGTAGAATGTTACAGTTCTACAATGTTATGATGTAACTGTAGAATGTTAATATTCTAGAATGTTGCTGTTACTGTAGAATGTTAATATTCTAGAATGTTGCTGTTACTGTAGAATGTTAATATTCTAGAATGTTGCTGTTATCCTACATCTACATACAAACACCTTCACATGCATACACCCTGCATCCATGTTGGACAGGGGATCGGCAGGGGCGGGGTGGGGGTCTCCCACTGCCTCTGTACCT
>NW_024660810.1:0-420 GCF_008729295.1 Plectropomus leopardus | reverse complement strand
GCAGTTCAACAGACCCAGGCTCTGTAATCGCAAGCCCCAGGTAGTGACAGTACCACATGGCTATAACAGATGTAAGGCTAAGCTAAACTACTGAGGCTAAGCTAAGCTTGCAAACGGCAATGCAGTTAACAGATATGCATGATTTTCCGATGGCGGCATTGAGAGAAGGAAAAGGAGCTCAGCATATCAGAGGAAGTCCCCCGGCAGGTGAAACCTATGTCAGCCTAACTATGGGCTGGTCCAGGCAGCCTGAGCCAGCCCTAATGATAAGCTTTATCAAAGAGGAAGATCTTAAGTCTACCCTTAAAAGTTGAAACAGTGTCTGCCTCCCTGACTGAAACTGGAAGATGGTTCCATAGGAGAGGAACCATCTTAGTCAGACTCATATGCTCTAATTTATCAGTCTTAGTTTTACAATTT
>NW_024660809.1:0-2060 GCF_008729295.1 Plectropomus leopardus | reverse complement strand
ACACAATCACAGTCACACAATCACACAGTAACACAATCACAGTCACAATCACACAGTCACACAGTCACACAGTCACACAATCACAGTCACACAACAACAGTCACAAATCACAGTCACACAATCAGTCACACAATCACACAGTCACACAGTCACACAATCACACAGTCACACAGTAACACAATCACACAGTAACACAATCACACAATCACAGTCACACAGTCACACAGTGACAGTGACACAGTCACACAGTCACACAGTGAAACAATCACACAGTCACACAGTGACAGTGACATAGTCACACAGTGACACAGTGACACAGTCACACAGTGACACAATCACACAGTCACACAGTGACACAGTGACACAGTCACACAGTGACACAGTGACACAGTCACACAGTCACACAGTGACATAGTCACACAGTCACACAGTGACACAGTCACACAGTCACACAGTCACACCGTGACACAGTCACACAGTGACACAGTGACACAGTGACACAGTGACACAGTCACACAGTGACAGTGACAGTGACACAGTGACACAGTCACACAGTCACAGTGACACAGTGACACAGTCACACAGTGACACAGTGACACAGTGACACAGTGACATAGTCACACAGTGACACAGTCACACAGTGACACAGTCACACAGTGACACAGTCGCACAGTGACACAGTGACACAGTGACACAGTCGCACAGTCACACAGTGACATAGTCACACAGTGACACAGTGACACAGTCACACAGTCACACAGTGACACAGTGACATAGTCACACAGTGACACAGTCACACAGTCACACAGTGACACAGTCACACAGTCACACAGTGACACAGTGACACAGTGACACAGTCACACAGTGAAACAATCACACAGTCACACTGACAGTGACATAGTCACACAGTGACACAGTGACACAGTGACATAGTCACACAGTCACACAGTGACACAGTCACACAGTGACACAGTGACACAGTGACACAGTGACACAGTGACACAATCACACAGTCACACAGTGACACAGTCACACAGTGACACAGTGACACAGTGACAGTCACACAGTGACACAGTGACACAGTGACAGTCACACAGTGACACAGTGACACAGTGACACAGTGACACAGTCACACAGTGACACAGTGACACAGTGACAGTCACACAGTGACACAGTGACACAGTCACACAGTGACACAGTGACACAGTCACACAGTCACACCGTGACACAGTCACACAGTCACACAGTGACACAGTCACACAGTGACACAGTCACACAGACACAATGTGACACAGTCACACAGTCACACAGTGACACAGTGACACAGTGACACAGTGACAGTCACACAGTGACACAGTGACACAGTGACACAGTGACAGTCACACAGTGACACAGTGACACAGTGACACAGTGACACAGTGACACAGTGACAGTCACACAGTGACATAGTCGCACAGTGACACAGTGACACAGTCACACAGTGACACAGTGACACAGTCACACAGTGACACAGTGACATAGTCACACAGTGACACAGTGACACAGTCACACAGTGACAGTCACACAGTCACACAGTCACACAGTCACACAGTCACACAGTCACAGTGACACAGTGACACAGTCACACAGTGACACAGTCACACAGTCACACAGTGACATAGTCACACAGTGACACTGACACAGTCACACAGTGACACAGTGACACAGTCACACAGTGACATAGTCACACAGTGACACAGTCACACAGTCACACAGTCACACAGTGACACAGTCACACAGTGACACAGTGACACAGTCACACAGTGACACAGTCAGTCACACAGTGACACAGTGACAGAGTCACACAGTGACACAGTCACAGTCACACAGTGACACAGTCACACAGTGACACAGTCACACAGTGACACAGTGACACAGTCACACAGTGACAGTGAAACAGTCACACAGTGACATAGTCACACAGTGACAAAGTGACACAGTCACACAGTGACACAGTCACACAGTGACACAGTGACACAGTCACAGTGACACAGTGACACAGTGACACAGTCACACAGTGA
>NW_024660808.1:0-671 GCF_008729295.1 Plectropomus leopardus | reverse complement strand
ACACACACACACACACACACACACACACACACACACACACACACACAGGCAAACACCCAGACACATTTGATGCTATGTACCCCACAATGAACCCTGGCTCCTAAGATGAATGGGGTTCCCACGCCTCTCCCAAGGAGTGCAGGGCACAGCCTCCTCCTCTGAGCATTCACACACACATGCACCTCACACACACATAATGCACTCACCACAGAGGGCCACACAGTCTCACTCATACACACATAGGTGTATTTGAGTAGAATACAGAGGCACATACACTTGTAGTGAAAAGGGAGCATTTTAAGAGGCACACACAGACAAATATGGATTATCATTCAGAGCACTCACAGCCATGATGAGCACATCAGTGTTAGAGATGAAGTCAGACACAGATAGTTTTATTACTTGCGCTTCAGCAAATTGTCTCAAAAGGCAGCTTTTAATTTGTTAAGCGTCAAACAGGAAGATAGATGAGGACTGAGACGTGTTTGTCGTGTTTTACTTTCAGATGCATTTCACTTTCACCTCCTCTAGTTTAAGAGTGAGTGTGTGTGTGTGTGTGTGTGTGTGTGAGAGAGAGAGAGAGAGAGAATGTGTTTTAGTCATAAGGTTTTGTTTTGCAGGGAGAATTTAAATGAAGCAGAAAGACAGTTGGTGGGAAAATCTAACATTTC
>NW_024660807.1:0-249 GCF_008729295.1 Plectropomus leopardus | reverse complement strand
CCGAAATAGCAGAAAAGAAGTCATACTGCACAATGTCATCCAAACAAGCATAAAAACATCACACTATAGTATCTCGTCCAAAATAGCATACAAAATTCATAGTATTGTATGTTATCTGAAATATCAAAGGCAGTCATAGTCATTGTATTATATGCCGTCAAAAATTGCGCAGAAAGTCATAGTACAGTATGTCGTCCAAAATAGCACAAGGAAGTCATAATATAATATTTCCTCTGAAATAGCATTAAA
>NW_024660806.1:0-585 GCF_008729295.1 Plectropomus leopardus | reverse complement strand
AAGTGGTTTTCAGCTGTTTTTTGGACATGTCAAATTTTGACAATTTCGCCATACTATAGCCTTGCTTGTTTGGTCAGTTTTTCAAGATGCTTTTTTATGGGTTTTGGGGCTGTTTTTGGATGTTTTTTCAACACTGCATACTATAACATGCCTATATATGCTATACTAAGTGGTTTTCAGCTGTTTTTTGGACATGTCAAATTTTTACTTTTTTTCCATACTATGGCCTTGCTTCTTTGGTCAATTTTTCAAGATGGTTTTTTATGGGTTTTTGGGTCGTTTTTGGATGTTTTTTCAACACTGTATATTGTAAGATGCCTCTACATGCCATACTAAGTGGTTTTCAGCTGTATTTTGGACATGTCAAATCTTGACTTTTTTGCCATACTACTTGCTTCTTTGGTCAATTTTTCAACATACTATTTTATGGGATTTTGGGCCGTTTTTGGATGTTTTTTCAACACTGTACACTATAACATGCCTCTACATGCTATACTAAGTGGTTTTCAGCTGTTTTTTGGACATGTCAAATTTTGACTTTTTTGCCATACTATAGCCTTGCTTCTTTGGTCAATTTTTCAACAT
>NW_024660805.1:0-820 GCF_008729295.1 Plectropomus leopardus | reverse complement strand
CAGAACGCTGCTGCTCGTGTTTTAATGGGAAGCAAGAAAAGGGATCAATTTTCTCCTGTTTTAGCTTCTTTGCACTGGCTCCCTGTGAAATCCAGGATTGAATTTAAAATCATCCTCCTTACTTACAAAGCTCTAAATGGTCAGGCTCCATCCTATCTGTCACAGCTCATAGTTCCTAACCAACCCTCAAGATCACTGCGCTCTGAAAATGCAGGGTTACTTGTGGTTCCCAAAGTTTCCAAAAGCAGGATAGGAACCAGAGCCTTCAGCTACCATATCCTCTCCTATGGAACCATCTTCCATTTTCGGTCAGGGAGGCAGACACCGTTTCAACTTTTAAGGGTAGACTTAAGACCTTCCTCTTTGATAAAGCTTATAATTAGGGCTGGCTCAGGTTGCCTGGACCAGCCCATAGTTAGGCTGACATAGGTTTAACCTGCCGGGGGACTTTCTCTGATACGCTGAGCTCCTTTTCCTTCTCTCAACGCCGCCATCGGAAAATCCTGCATGTCTGTTAACTGCATTGCCATTTGCAAGCTTAGCTTAGCCTCAGTAGTTTAGCTTAGCCTTACATCTGTGAGTATGCTTGTGGTACTCTCACTACCTGGGGCTCGGGATTACGGAGCCTGGGTCTGTTGAACTGCACTACGCTAATCCTGTTGCCTCTCGGGAGCATTCCTGCTCCCTTGTTTCTTAGTTTTCCTGAATCCTGGCCGTAACCTTGACTGTGCCTGACCGTGGCGATAGCTGTGCTGATGCTGTGATCCTGCCTTTGGTTGTGCTCGTGCTGTGGCTGTACTGATACTGTGCCCCTCGCTCG
>NW_024660804.1:0-827 GCF_008729295.1 Plectropomus leopardus | reverse complement strand
ATTTGCAAAAACTGCCCAAAACACCAAAATATGGCATGTCGAAAAAATGACCAAAGATGCAAGGCTATAGTATGGCAAAAATGTCAAAATATGTCACGTCCCAAAAACAGCTGAAATCAATTGAAAACCTCATAAAATAACCTGCCGAGACACGCCATAGCAAAGAAATTTGCAACAACGGCCGAAAACACCAAAATATGGCATGTCGAACAAATGACCAAAGATGCAAGGCTATAGTATGGCAAAAATGTCAAAATATGTCACTTCCCAAAAACAGCTGAAAACAGTTTAAAACAGCTTAAAATAACATGCTAAGACATGCCATAACATAGACATTTGCAAATCACTAACCGCTATCTCTTTTTCAGATGTGTCCCTTTCTGCCCTGCCTCCGTATTGTCACACCTGCCTCCTGATTGTTGATCCTCACCTGTTTCCCAGCACCCTTATTACCTCTTGTATTTAACATTATGTCTGTAACTATCTTGTCACCAGTTCAATGTACCTCATAGTCACGTTCCGGCATTCTTTTGTATTCATAGCCTTCTCTTATCAACCTCGATAGTTTCTTGTCTCTGCTTTTTGACTCACGTTTTGGATACCTCTGCCTGTGTTGATTGCCTCGCTGTGTACTGAAGCTTGGACTGAATAAACCCTGGTTTTTGCCTCGTGTGACCTGCATTTGAGTTCCTCTTTTGGTTACTTGCTCATGACAGTCATTACAGAAAAATTTGCAAAAAAGACACAAAACACAGAAATATAGGATGTCGAAAAAATGACCAAAGATGCAAGGCTATAGTATGGCAAAATGTCAAAATATGTCACGT
>NW_024660803.1:0-281 GCF_008729295.1 Plectropomus leopardus | reverse complement strand
ATTCTGGGCTTTTGACTCTGAATTTGTCATTTTGACTATTTTCCTCCTGATGAGGTCATTTTGACCATATTTGGCATATGGAGGAAATACATGCTATTTCCACTAGGTGACCTGTCACAGTCAATGTAGCTGCTGATCACTGACATATCCCAGACTGTCAGCAGCTACACTCACACACTGACATATCCCAGACTGTCAGCAGCTACACTCACACACTGAGCACGGAGGAGACTGAAAATAATGCATTTTTTATTACCTAAAAACATGGTGGCATCATGACA